>NC_083645.1:28937976-28975476 GCF_963576545.1 Limanda limanda | reverse complement strand
ACGCTGGCTCCACATGTTACCGTTGAGGTTTTCTGCGACCAGGTGAGACCCGGTCCTCAGGAGTCTTCCTCAGCTGAGCCCAAATTGTGCGGCTTCCTGCAGAAACAAGGGGGGCCCCTGAGGGCCTGGAAGCAGCGCTGGTTCACACATGAAGAGAAGAAGAACCAGCTGTTCTACTACCGGACGCCACAGGATGTGACGCCGCTGGGCCGGGTGGAGCTCCGGGATGCTACCTTCACTTATCCACTGAAGGCCGAGACCGGCACATTCCACATCCAGACACATGGACGAACCTTCACACTCAAGGTATGAATGTGTGTGTGAACGGGTGAATGTGTGTCATCGAGAGGAAGGTCCAGACCGTCCTCATCCTCGTCTCCCCCCCCCCCCCCCAGGCGCTGACTCAGGAGCTGATGCTCTATTGGCTGCAGCAGCTGCAGGTGAAGCGTTGGCAGCACAGACAGACGTCCTCCGGTCCGGACTCCAGCAACAACAACAACAATACAGGTGACACGCAGTCCTGCCACATCTTTCAACTACTGTATAAACATGTATGTCAAATATACATGATAAATGATTCATTTTATTCTTAAAATCCCAAATTAAAAAAAGGGTTTATATTAAACACATGATATGTAAAATAAGTGTTTTTTTGATTTACATACAAACAGTTCAAATGGGACTAAAAACCATTTCCTCTGAATTTTAAAGATTAAAAATAAAAGTGAAAATCAGATGTTTGAGGAAACGTTTCCTGTGACACCTTCAGTGCGGAGGTTCTCACCTGGTTCACCCGGTTCTCTGGAATGTGATCGTGTCCTGACGCGTCAGAAAGAAACAGGAAATGTTTTTAGAATCAGACGGACTGCAAATTTACTTGCAGGACAAGAAAATGTAGTGCACTTAAATGTAAAACACTTTGTTGTAAAGTAATTCTGTTTCCTGTTCCTGGAGATGACTTCCTGCCGGTGCGGAGGAGCCCTCTGGGTCTGGTGGGGAAAGATGCCGCCAACGCTTCGTCACAACGAACGCAAATCGCAAATGTGTCCATCAAACATCCGCTGATCGAGCTGCAGTGAGTGACCTCTGCAGCTTCTGTGACCTTTTAAGTGTTCTAGAGGTTTCTGCTTCTTTCTTCTTCTTCTTCATCTTATTCGTCACTGAGGTAAGAGATGTGTAATTCGAGAGTCCGATCACACTTCTGTCATTGTGACAAGAAACGTTGTACCTCTACATTTCCCATGAGCTTCAGCATTGTGTGTCGTTTGTGAAGATAAAAGACAAATGTAGTTTTTCTTTGTTTAGGAACTCGGTCCACAGTCTTCGTAAGAGATCGTCTCAGGAGCTGAGTCAGAGTGTGTTTCATGTAGAAGCTCCAGCGTCCACCCCTGCACACATTAACACCACCGGTACGTACTGTACTACAGTTAACTACAGTATTATTCTACTGCAGTAGTACTGCAGTACTACAGTGATAGGATAAAGGTTTATTCTGAGTAAATAAAAGTAATTCATAATTCTATAAATTCTTTAGATTAGTTTCTGGGTCCTGATGCATCATTAATCGACTAATGACTTGTTGGAACTTGACTCAGGACTTTAGAATATTGACCAAGGACTTGATTCAGGACTTGTTGATCTTGAATCAGGATTTGTTGATCTTGATATTAATTTGTATTTATTGCCATGTAAATCTTTTCTCACATGTCACATGCTCCACTCTCATTGGCTGAGCCAGCAGGTCTGGTGTTCCCATCAGAAAGTAGGGAATCCTCGTCCCTGCCTGTCAGTCATAGCAAGGAGACGAACAGTCTCAGATTGTCCACCATGCCGGTCCTCCGCAGAGACAGTCCGTCCTCGTCCTCAGACCGGACGTCCCACCAGAAGCAGGACAAACAGATGCTGGTCGAGGAGGTCAAAGCTCAGAAGGTGATCAGATAAGTAGCGGTTTTATTCATCTCCCCTTCACCATTCTATTCTGGAATAATCCGTCACTGTAAATAATCGGTTCTGTTTGATACAAACTACACTGTTACAATCAAATTAAAATAGTGTAGATTTGACCTTTTCACGTTTTGAAGGATCAATGCTTCATTGTTTCCAGGTTTATTTTAGTCTTGACTCAGAGTCAGTGATGTGATAGTGCTTCTGTGTCTCCTCCAGGAATTAGTCTGGATCCTCCATAAAGCCTTGGAGGCGTCTCAGCTGGAGAAAAGAACCTGTGCAGAGTTTTTGGCAGCAGAAGGTGAGCAGAAACGTCTGGAGCTGCTTCGACACCGAGAGCGGCACGTGGCCGACCTGCAAGGTCGACTGGAGGAGTCCAAGACGGAGGCGGAGGTCACCAGGAGGAGTCTGGCTCAGAGAGATGTGCAGCTGGCTGAGCTGCAAGAGAACATCAGGATACTGATGGACAAGAACAAGGCCAAGCAGGAGGTG
This sequence comes from Limanda limanda, assembly GCF_963576545.1. Lineage (NCBI taxonomy): Eukaryota > Metazoa > Chordata > Actinopteri > Pleuronectiformes > Pleuronectidae > Limanda > Limanda limanda. Next base: position 28,973,040 of record NC_083645.1, on the reverse strand, counting down.
AGATCCCACCTGAGGAGGAAGCACAGGGGAACCAGATGTGATGAGTCCTTCACAGCTGTCCTCCCTCTGCTCTTTATTCTCTCATCATTGTTACATCTGAGTTCAGGTGACATCAAACAGCTGAGTCTGATTAATGGGATCAATCAATTATCGAGAATGAAAGAATGAATGTGTATAAAAACAAGGAATGATGATGAGTGATGTCCGACTGACACGAACCCTGTTTCCTGTCAGGTGATCATTAAGCTGTCTGATCAGGTGACCGTCTGTATGTCCAACCCGCCGGGCTCCGCCTCCTCCTCTGGTGGCGGTCTAGCTTTCAAACAGCTTCAGCAGGAGAACGAGAACCTGAAGGTGTGTAGTCTGTAATCCAGTATCAGTGGGTTCTACAGTAATCTGTCATCTCTGTGTGTGTTCTCTCCTTCAGGACGATATCGAAGCGTATAAAACCCAGAATACATTTCTAAATTCGGAGATTTATCAGCTGACGAAACTGTGGAGGAAAAGTTCAGAACAAGAGAAGAGTCTGATGGCGAAGGTGGGTCCGAACAGGAACCTGCACCCAAGTGTGATCAGTTGTGTCCCGTTAATCAAACATCACAGGAGGTGACCTCTCCGTGTCCTTCCCTCTGATTGGCTGCAGTGTGCCTACCTGGAGGCCAGTAACTGTCAGCTGGAGAGCCGTTGCCTGGGTGTCCTCCAAAAGCTGCAGGAGACCAAAGCTCTGGATCCGGTCCAACGTGGGGCCGTTGAGAAGATGATTGAGGACGCTCTGAAAGTCGAGCTGAAGAGCGTCGCCAAGATCAACACCTACAGGTAAAAACAATCCTCTTCATCATCTTCATCCTTCTTTGAAGGCACTTTACATATTAAGGTTAAGACTTGACAATTTTACAACCAGATTACAACCACACTATAATAACAAATATTATATAAACTATAGAAGCGGTTGTGTAATCATCGTATTTAAGCTCTGTCAGACTGGTTGTTATAATGAAAAAAATGAGTCATATTTATAGATGTAAAGATGCTATTAATGATACCAGCAACGTTCATTTAATAATAATAATAGTAACAATAATAATAATAATTGTTGAGTATTATGGGGTTAGTACTAGACCTACTATTGGTAAACAATGAAACCAGAAGTGACACATAACACTCAACATGTCAGCACCAATAGAAGTTGAATATCAATTAAAGGGTTAATTAATGTAATATTATTATTGAATATTTTCTGGGGTAACACAACAGTGTCACATCGTGAGTCGGAGAGAGAGAGAAGTGCTCAGAGCAGATCCTACGCCTCCAGAGCTGGAATGAGACGCAAAAAATAATAATGATCCTTTTGAGAGATTATTGATCTTCAGTCTATTGATCTTTTTGGTAAAGTTATTAATCCAATGCAGAGGAATTTGTGGTGTATCCTCAGGGAACAGGATGAGTACGGCTTTAAAATCATCCCCGACTACGAGCTGGACGACATGAAGCTGCTGGCGAAGATCCAGGCGCTCGAGATCCGATCACACAACCTGCTGCACCAGGTGGGAGCTGTCCTCTGTCCTCTGTCCTCTGTCCACCTGTCCACCTGTCCTCTGTCCGCCTGTCCTCTGTCCACCTGTCCACCTGTCCTCTGTCCGCCTGTCCTCTGTCCACCTGTCCTCTGTCCACCTGTCCTCTGTCCACCTGTCCGCCTGTCCTCTGTCCTCTGTCCTCTGTCCACCTGTCCTCTGTCCGCCTGTCCTCTGTCCACCTGTCCTCTGTCCACCTGTCTTCTGTCCACCTGTCCGCCTGTCCTCTGTCCGCCTGTCCTCTGTCCACCTGTCCTCTGTCCACCTGTCCTATGTCCACCTGTCCTCTGTCCACCTGTCCTCTATTCACCTGTCCTCTGTCCACCTGTCCTCTGTCCACCTGTCCTCTGTCCACCTGTCCTATGTCCACCTGTCCTCTGTCCACCTGTCCTCTGTCCTCTGTCCACCTCTCCTATGTCCACCTGTCCTCTGTCCACCTGTCCTCTATTCACCTTTCGTCTGTCCACCTGTCCTCTGTCCACCTGTCCTATGTCCACCTGTCCTCTGTCCACCTGTCCTATGTCCACCTGTCCTCTGTCCACCTGTCCTCTATTCACCTGTCCTCTGTCCACCTGTCCTCTGTCCACCTGTCCTCTGTCCACCTGTCCTCTGTCCACCTGTCCTATGTCCACCTGTCCTCTGTCCACCTGTCCTCTATTCACCTGTCCTCTGTCCACCTGTCCTCTGTTCACCTGTCCTCTGTCCACCTGTCCCCTAATCACTTGTCCTCTGTCCACCTGTCCTCTGTTCACCTGTCCTCTAATCACTTGTCCTCTAATCACTTGTCCCCTAATCACTTGTCCTCTGTCCACCTGTCCTCTGTTCACCTGTCCTCTAATCACTTGTTCTCTAATCACTTATCCCCTAATCACTTGTCCTCTGTTCACCTGTCCTCTAATCACCTGTACTCTAATCACTTGTCCCCCCTAATCACTTGTCCCCTAATCACTTGTCCTCTGTCCACCTGTCCTCTGTTCACCTGTCCTCTATTCACCTGTCCTCTTTTCACTTGTCCTCTAATCACCTGTCCTCTGTTCACTTGTCCTCTGTCCACTTGTCCCCTAATCACCTGTCATCTGTCCACCTGTCCTCTGTTCACCTGTCCTCTAATCACTTGTTCTCTAATCACTTGTCCCCTAATCACTTGTCCTCTGTCCACCTGTCCTCTAATCACCTGTCCTCTGTCCACCTGTCCTCTGTCCACCTGTCCTCTGTTCACCTGTCCTCTTTTCACTTGTCCTCTAATCACCTGTCCTCTTTTCACTTGTCCTCTAATCACCTGTCCTCTATTCACCTGTCCTCTGTTCACCTGTCCTCTATTCACCTGTCCTCTGTCCACCTGTCCTCTAATCACCTGTCCTCTTTTCACTTGTCCTCTAATCACCTGTCCTCTATTCACCTGTCCTCTGTTCACCTGTCCTCTATTCACCTGTCCTCTGTCCACCTGTCCTCTAATCACCTGTCCTCTGTTCACCTGTCACTTGTCCACCTGTCCTCTGTCCACCTGTCCTCTGTTCACCTGTCCTCTGTCCACCTGTCCTCTATTCACCTGTCCTCTGTCCACCTGTCCTCTGTCCACCTGTCCTCTGTTCAACTGTCCTCTGTCCTCTGTCCACCTGTCCTCTGTCCACCTGTCCTCTGTTCACCTGTCCTCTATTCACCTGTCCTCTTTTCACTTGTCCTCTAATCACCTGTCCTCTGTTCACCTGTCCTCTGTCCACCTGTCCTCTGTCCACCTGTCCTCTATTCACCTGTCCTCTGTCCACCTGTCCTCTGTCCACCTGTCCTCTTCTCCACTGCAGGCGGCTGTCATGTCACCTGACCCATCAATAAACAATTCATTTGTTAATCAATAAACATCTCAGTTGTTGGAGCAGCATCAGAATCAGGATTGACTGTTTCCCTGCAGGAGGGGGTTGAGCGCCCCCTGCTGGGCCGCTGGGCTCAGTACCTGGCCGGCCGGTCACATGACGACCTGTGTCCATCTCCGGAGCTCAAAGCTCTTCTGCGTGGGGGTGTTCCTTACGAGTACCGACAGAGATTGTGGCACTGGATGGTCCGAGCCCGAACCAGAACCATCAGAGACTGCCAGCCGGGACATTACCAACAGGTAACCAGAGACAAGCACCTGTCCTCACCTGTCCTCACCTGTCCTCACCTGTAACCAGCTGCATGTCCTGCTCTGTGTCTCCAGCTGTGTGAGAAGAGTCACACATCTTCTGATCCGGCCTCCAGACAGATCCAGCTGGACCTACACCGGACCTTGACGTCCAATCAGCTCTTCTCCTCACCCTCCAGCCCCGCCTTCCAGCAGCTTCGTCGCATCTTATTGGCCTTCTCCTGGCAGAACCCTGCTATTGGCTACTGCCAGGGTCTCAATAGGTACACACATGTGCAGGTGTTGTTCTCTATCTGAACTTGTACACGTGAACCTGACTCTTCTGCAGGAAATGCTCATTTACAGTTTGTCAGAATTGCTAAAACACGTCTCTCAGGTTGGCTGCTATCGCTCTGCTTGTGCTCCAGATTGAAGAAGACGCCTTCTGGTGTCTGGTGTCTGTTGTGGAAACCATCATGCCTCAAGACTACTACACCAAGAACCTGGTGTCCTCTCAGGTCAGAGGACACACTCATGTATCCACCTGTCCCCTGGCCGTCTGTCCTCAGCCTCTCTGATGGATGTCTTTATTGATCAGCCTCTCTGTCCGTCCAGGCAGACCAGCGGGTGTTGAAGGATTTCCTGGCAGAGAAGCTTCCTCGCCTTGCGTCTCATTTCGATGACCACAGCATCGATGTGTCTTTGATCACCTTCAACTGGTTCCTGGTGGTTTTCGTGGAGAGTCTGCCCAGTGACATCCTGATGCCGCTGTGGGACGCCTTCCTGTATGAGGGCACCAAGGTACGTCCTACCAACCTGATACCAACGCACCACGAAATCATGACAGATAGAGGGCACCAGAATCCAGAACTACACGATAAGAATTCAGGCTGACATGCTTCCCTCACACTGGAGACAAAGCAGGTGTGTGTGTTACCTGTCTGTTGTGTGTGAGTTACAGGTGTGTGTGTTACCTGTCTGTTGTGTGTGAGTTACAGGTGTGTGTGTTACCTGTCTGTTGTGTGTGAGTTACAGGTGTGTGTGTTACCTGTCTGTTTGTGTGTGAGTTACAGGTGTGTGTGTTACCTGTCTGTTTGTGTGTGAGTTACAGGTGTGTGTGTTACCTGTCTGTTGTGTGTGAGTTACAGGTGTGTGTGTTACCTGTCTGTTGTGTGTGAGTTACCGGCTCATGGTCGGACAAATAAAAGGAACTGCGCAGGTAAAAGTAACAAAAGGATAATTTATTTCCCTAACACAAGGGACCAAAATGACGGCAAAGCAAACCAAGAGAACACAATAGAAAACGAGGGGCTGCGGCGGAGCGGCACACCGCTCTCCCTCCGGAGCCAGGCGATGTCAGGAAGAGACTGAGGCAGGAGGAAGGACCAGCTTAAGACAGGTTTGGGAATTGGCCACGCCCACCAGCTCATCACCTGCAGGTTGACAAAGCAGAGGCCACCATACACGCATACACAGGCAGGAGGCCGTCACACCCCCCTCCCTGAAAAACGGGGCCCAACCCCGAACTCGACAATGGCTCCCTCATTATTAAACCAAAACCAATTTTTTTTTTTTTTTAACTTTGCACATATATAGGCTACACATTCTACCTACTATAAAGTTTATTTTCTTCACAAATATATACATTTTACTTACTTTGAAGTTTTACTTTTTTTTTTTTTTTTACACGTATAGAGTTTACGATGTTTAAGGCACACACACAAGGGCACACACATCCGAGGACAGGAACACCAGCTGCTGTTGAGAACCACACAGCTCACTACGCGCATCTTCCACACCCCCACCTCAGCAACCTGGTACCAGTGGGAAGCAATTTAAGAGGGAAGGATGACAGAAGAGGGAACAGGAGCGCAACAGGACAACATCATAACAGCAATAAAGTCTTAGCTCAAACCTCAATCCTGAGGAACGCGAGACAGTGCGTCGGCTACGACGTTTTCCGCACCCTTTATGTGTCTAATATCAAGCCAATGTGACTGTAGAAATAACGACCAACGTATCAGACGCTGGTTAGGACATTGCAGCGAGTTCAAAAACAAAAGTGGGTTGTGGTCAGTGTACACCACTACGGGTACCGCTCCAGAGCCCAAGTACACTTCAAAGTTTCTCAGAGCCCAAACTAAGGCCAGTGCCTCCTTTTCAATCGTTGAATAGTTCAATTGATATGAGTTAAATTTCTTGGAAAAGAAACAAACTGGTTTTTCCAAACCCAACTCATCGGCTTGCAACAAAACGCCACCTACTCCGATGTGACTAGCGTCGACTTGAAGCGCAAAAGGTCGGTCAAACCTCGGAGCGGCCAGGACCGGTGCTTCACACAGCAGAGACTTTATCCTCTCAAACGCCTGCTGACAGAGAGGAGACCACACAAATGGGACACGCATTTTAAGTAGATCAGTTAATGGTGCAACGACTTCTGAGAAATTACGGCAAAACCCCCTGTAATACCCCACCAAACCCAGGAACCTCATCAGTTCCTTCTTAGTAGTGGGCGGAGGATAGAACTGGACAGCTCTTATTTTCTCTGCAACGGGACGGACTTTACCCTGACCCACAACCCGGCCCAGGTACGTCACCGTGGCCCGTGCAAATTCGCACTTGGCGAGGTTGATGGTCAGGCGCGCCTCAGCCAAGCGCAGGAACAACGCACGGACACGCTCCACATGAGACGGCCACGAGTCTGAAACCACCACCACGTCGTCCAAATACACAGTGCACCCCTCTAAGTCCCCCAAGACTCTGGTCATGAGCCTCTGGAACGTGGCAGGAGCGTTTCTTAAACCAAAAGGCATAACATTATACGAGAAGAGACCATTTGGTGTAATAAATGCAGACAGGTCACGTGCACGCTCGGACAGCGGAACCTGCCAATATCCTTTCAACAGGTCAAATTTACTCACAAATGCGGCATGGCCCACTTGGTCAACGCAATCCTCCATACGAGGCAGCGGGAAAGAATCTGGTTTCGTTACAGCATTTAGCTTGCGAAAATCAGTGCAGAACCTGAATGTTTTGTCTGGCTTCGGCACTATAATGCAGGGAGATGCCCAACCTGAAAAGGAGGGAACAGCAATACAATTATCCAACATATACTTCACTTCCGCATCAAGGGACACACGTTTTTCAGGACTAACGCGGTAAAACCTTTGGCGAATTGGGAGTGCATCACCTACATCTATATCATGTTCAATTACATTTGTTTGAGTAGGAGTGTCACCAAACAGAGATGGGAAGGAACTTATCACTTCAACTAGGTCGGCTTGTTGTGACTCAGACAGATGGCCCAACAGAAGATGTAATTTGTTCAAGGACTCAGAGTTTTTTAAACGACCTTGCTGCACCCCAGCATCAGCGTCGGGCAGACCATCCTCCACCCCGGCAGGCACCGACTGTGGAGGGTAAACCACAGACACTCTACTCACAGAACACACAGGCCGCGCAGGCACAGAGGAGGCGGAGACAGCTTCACCTAGAGGGACACGTTCATAGTAAGGTTTCAATAAGTTGACATGACACATCTGGACACTCCGTCTACGATCAGGCGTAGCAATGATGTAGTTATGTTCAGACGTTTTTTTCTTTATTTCATAAGGACCTCCATACTTCGGCTGAAATGGAGAAGTAATGATGGGAAGTAACGCCAAGACCCGGTCCCCCTCACTGAACACACGCTTCTCAGCCCTCCGGTCATACAGTGTCTTCATCTTACTCTGTGCAGTACCCAAGTTTTTCTTTGCCAATACCCCTGCAGCATACAACCTATGACGGAACCCATTTACATAATCAAGTACGTTTTCTGGTGGAGCAGCATCCTTCCATTGCTCGCACAAAAGATCCAGAGGGCCGCGCACAGTGTGCCCAAACACCAAATCGTTGGGACTGAACCCTGTGCTCTCTTGGGACACCTCCCTCGCCGCTAACAGTAACCAGGGCAACCCCTCCTCCCAGTCTCCGTCCAGTTTCACACAATATGTACGTAACAACGACTTCAGAGACTGGTGAAAACGCTCCAGGGCCCCCTGACTCTGAGCGTGATATGCCGATGCTTTATTGTGTTTAACCCCCAACTGTTTCAAAACTTGTGAAAACAGGTGAGAGGTGAAGTTTGATCCGCGGTCAGTTTGAATCACCTTTGGGATACCGAATATAGCAATGAACTGTGTCAGGGCGCGCACCTCAGAACGCGCTGTGATCGTGCGTAAAGGATACGCTGCCGGATAACGGGTGGTTTGACACATGACCGTAAGCAAATAAACAGCACCCGACTTGGAACGTGGCAACGGACCCACACAGTCTATAATAAGGTGTTCAAATGGCTGACCCACAGCCGGAATCGGAAACAGAGGAGCTGGTTTAATCACCTGATTTGGCTTCCCCGCAAGTTGACAGGTATGACAGGTTTTCACATACTCAGACACATCCCTCTTTAATTTAGGCCAAAAAAAGTGTTTCAGCACTCGGTTGTATGTTTTTCTCACCCCCCAGTGACCCGAGCCATCATGGGCCCGGTGAAGCACCGTCTCCCGGAGCCTCGAAGGCAGGACAATCCGGAGGACGGGATCCCCCACAAAATCGTCCCCGTGAGGCACCCACTTTCCCATGAGCAATCCCTTCAACAGAAAGTAACAGTGAGAGTCGTTCTTTACCTCCGACGCAGGCAACACCATGTCAAACAGTCCCTTCAGGGACGCGTCGGCTCGCTGTTCACTCTCCAACTCTTCCTGCGTAACTGAAAGGGAAACATCAGACAGGGAGAAACACCACCCATCTACTGCCTCACCATCACCCACGCCACACTCAGGCGGCTCTGGTGGAGAATGTTGGGACATAGACCGCGTCACCGCACACGCTGTGAACACTTCGGGGAAACTTATTTCATCCTCATCAGGCTGCTTCCTCACCAGGGGAACTGAGGAAACCACTGGAGACGGGGCCACACACGCTCACCTGCAGCACCGTTACCCAGGATCAGAGTGACCCCCTCAACAGGCAGCGCCGGCCTCACACCCACAACTATCTCGCCCTGGAAGAGATCAGAGTGTAATGTGATTTTGTGCAGAGGGACTTGCAAAACATTCATTTCCATACCTACAACAGGCACCCAACAACCTGTGTGAGTCTCAGCGGAAAAAGGCAGCACAGAAGCCTGAATGAAGGAATCAAAGGCCGCTGTGTCGCGCAGTATTTTAACTGGCACCTTCAACCTGCCCCCCACCAGAGAAACATGGCCACCAGAAATGAACGGCAGAAAAGACGCCAACCCCACAGACACGGATTCACCCCGAGCTGGCACACCCACCTCACTCACCGCTGGTGCGCGAGGCAACGAGACAGCGCAGCAAGCACCTTTTGGCTGCGCCATGGGACCCCCCTGGGGAACCCTGGGTTTAAGTGCGTAACAATCAGCTCTGAAATGACCTCTTTTATGACAATAACTGCAGGTTCTCAAAACCCCTCGAGTTACGTTCCCTGGCGTCGGATTTACCTGAACGACCAACATAACTCCCCAGAGCTGCCTCAGCACGCTCTGCAAACGGTCCACCACGGCTGCCACTATGCGCGCGCCACTCACCAAAAGAGCGTTTATGCGTCAACACATAGTCATCTGCCACTGAAGCAGCTTCAGACACACGTCTTACCTTGAGATCGTTAATGTGTTGTGCAATGTTTTCAGGTATGGAATTTTTGAACTGCTCCAACACAATTAACTCGGACAAATCCTCAAACGTCTCCACTTTTAACGCGGCACACCAACGCGCAAAATGACCCGCCAGGTCACGAGCAAACTCGAGGTGCGTCTGCTTCTCCACTCTCTTCCATGAACGAAAGCGCTGACGATAAGCCTCCGGCACGAGCTCGTACACTTTCAATACGGCAGACTTTACACACTCATAATCTTGGCCATCAGCCACCGACAGAGCAGAATACGCCTCCTGCGCACGGCCAGTCAGTGCGCACTGGAGCATCACCGTGCGGGCTGACTCAGGCCACTTCCGTGACTCAGCCACACGTTCAAACAAAGAAAAAAACGACTCTGGATCCCGCTCATTAAACTTCGGAAGTAACCGCAGATTGCCAAGCACATCAAAACACTCACCTCCGCCCCCGGGACGAACGGAGGAACTCTCCTGCGCTCCCGAGAATCCAGCCCTCAGCAACTCCAGCCGAGACTGCTCTACCGACAGCTTCGCTTGCTCCGTCTGGTAGCGGAGTTTTTCCACTGCAATCTGCTTCTCTATTTCAACTGACTTCAACGTCTTAGCATGCTCCAACTGCAACAACAGTAACTCTTTCTGCTGCTCAAACGTGAGGTCACTCGCGCTCGCAGCCAGTGGAGCCAAACTCTCCACCCTGGCCTGGGGAGGACGCGCAGCACCCGACAATATACCCAACTCGCATAATGCAGCAAACAAAACATTCTGAATTGTCGCGTCTTTCACTCTTCTATCTGGGAAATCGATACGATAATGCTCCGCTATTTTAAACAATTGTTCCCGCGTGCACTTATCCAGCAACTCCTCCGACGGAGCCTGAACAAAAAACGCCACATCCGCCATACTCTACACACAGTAATACAAAACTCCAGGATACTTACTTTTGCTGCTACTTACCAGGTAACTCCCAAACAAGGAGCTACGAAAAAACACAAGCCGAGACACCCCAACCCCTAACTACCTGCCACAATACTTACTAAACCTCACGTAGTCTTCGTCGGCTTGCCGAGCTCGAAGTGACACCAACCGCAGGAAATTACATCTGACCGAGACTGGCCAGCTGCAACAACCCAAAGCCAGCGCACTCCCTCCTCAGGGTTACCGACCAAAACAAAAAAGGCAAAATAATAAAGTGGCGAGATCTGCTCACCCGGCGGCTAACTGATCAGGATGCCCGGACAAAACAATTATCTTCAAGCAGCAACAAAAGCCAAGTGACCCAGAGAAACAACACAACCATGGTCCAAAATCTACTTACGCAGTTCACAGCTAAACCGTGGCGTACAAACCACACACACAAGCCCTCGCGACTTCCGGGTTCCCACGCCACTCAATAGTAACGCCGCCAAAACGGTTCCATTCACAAACTCCCGTGAGTTCATTCACAACTCTGGCTTACTAGCGCACACGGACAACGAGACGAGCCCCCACATTTGTCACGACCCGGCTCATGGTCGGACAAATAAAAGGAACTGCGCAGGTAAAAGTAACAAAAGGATAATTTATTTCCCTAACACAAGGGACCAAAATGACGGCAAAGCAAACCAAGAGAACACAATAGAAAACGAGGGGCTGCGGCGGAGCGGCACACCGCTCTCCCTCCGGAGCCAGGCGATGTCAGGAAGAGACTGAGGCAGGAGGAAGGACCAGCTTAACACAGGTTTGGGAATTGGCCACGCCCACCAGCTCATCACCTGCAGGTTGACAAAGCAGAGGCCACCATACACGCATACACAGGCAGGAGGCCGTCACAGTTACCTGTCTGTTGTGTGTGAGTTACAGGTGTGTGTGTTACCTGTCTGTTGTGTGTGAGTTACAGGTGTGTGTGTTACCTGTCTGTTTGTGTGTGAGTTACAGGTGTGTGTGTTACCTGTCTGTTGTGTGTGAGTTACAGGTGATCTTCAGGTACGCTCTTGCTCTCTTCAAATACAAAGAGGACGAAATCCTGAGGATCCACGACAGTGTGGAGATCTACCAGTACCTGCGCTTCTTCACCAAAACCATCTCTGACAGCAGGTACCTGTGTGTGTGTGTGTGTGTGTGTGTGTGTGCGTGACTTCATCGCTTGTCAGGTTTCAGACGATGAGAAAGAGGAAGTGACAGAATCTGTTGCTAGTTAAATAAAAAACAATTTACTATATATTGATCATTATTCTTATTGATCCTGAAAGATCACTTTCATTTCACATGAATCAATAATCAAGCCATTGTTATTGAACCATCTGGTGATTGTGGTCATGTTTTTGTTCAGGAGGCTGACCAGCATCGCCTTCAGCGACATGAACCCGTTCCCTGGCCGCCTGCTGAGGAACCGGCGAGCACTTCACCTGGAGCGCCTGCAGGGGGAGCTGCGAGAGCTGGAGAAGCAGCAGAGGGAGTTCGTAACGGAGGTCATCGAGCACAAAGACAAAGAACTGGACACCATGGTGAGCGAGGAAGACGATGAACTGTGACCTCACGACTCATTACCTCATTACAAGAGTTTGACATCACAGTCGTCAAGGTAACAGAGATGAGGTTAGCACGTGTCATTCCAACAGAGACAGTGAACAGAGCTGTATAAGATCTCCGTCATAAAGAGTCACAATCAATACAAATCAACAACTGGAACAAATACCTGTGATTGATTACAAACCGTTGCAAACAATCCGCTGGTGACGAAAAGCAGCAGAGTTAATAAATGTCTGCACAAGTAACTAAGTAGATTTACTCAAGTACATGTTTGAGGTGCTTCATGTTAGGGCTGCACGATTTATATCGAAAAGGTATCAACGTGCGCAATAAACACTACGCATTCACGCTCTGCATGGCGATACAACTGACCAATCAGGTGGAGCCGTGCTGCCCTAGATGCTAAATTAAAGACATGCTGATCATTGATTGTTTTTTCTGTCACTGAATCGTCAGGAGAAGAGAATAAAGACAGAAAGGTTTAAAATTTAAAAACAGATATTAGTCTCATTCCGCCTCCTCCAGACCGAATTCTACTGTGGAAACTTCCACTTATCACGTTTGTCCCGAGTTAAATTCATCAATATGAGCGGTTGATTACATTAAAGAATTTTAAGCTTATTCATGAACCTAGATCCTGAAGGAAGTAACACACACACACAGACACACACACTGTGCTGCTCTCTGTGTGTGTCTCTCTCTGCTAACGTCTCTGACTCGTTACAGTTTAAAAGTTGATTTGTTTGTTGCCACAATATCAACAATGATCATTACATAATGGTCATTACTTTTATTCATGAGTTAAATCTTTATTCAGAGCAGCACACTCACAAACACATTCTGTCATATCTTCATCGCAATATTAAACACCATCGCATATCGCAATATCGGGCATGTGAGGAAAGATCAAACGTTACTCATCAGGATAAATTATTATATTCTACACATATAATTTTCATCATTGTGAAGTCTTTCTTTTATTTTGTAAAGCTCAAATATTCCGTGATTAGTCCCAGTTAGACTTTAACAAACATCTGCTGCAGCTCGGAACCTGATTTAAATACACAAACAACAAACAAGAAGTCGGAGATTAATTGTTTGTAACATTTTGTATGAAATCAATAACACGGTTAGCCTAATGCTAAATGCCTAGCTGACAGGAAGTGCTTTAGCTTGTCAAAAGCCAAGCGCGAAGCTGCTAATTGTTGCTCGCTGAAATGTTCAGAAAAATTTGAGCTTTTATTTAATGACGTCATGAAAAACTTTATCTGTCTAGTTCAGGTTAAATGTTTTTTTTACTACAATTGGTTCACATTTATATATATATATTTTATTTTTACTGTTATTGTTCCATAAATATTCTGTCATCTAAACTTTTGTTGTTGATTTTCTTGATGTTTGAAGTCAATAAAAAGTCTTGAAATAAATATCATTTTGAACCGGACTCTGATGAAACATGAACATAATCCACAGATGATTTAATCATCTTTCGTTGCTGCTCCAACCAACGTCTTGTTTATATGTGAAAAGTTTCATTACAATGAAAATGTATTTCCTAATGTGGCTTCAGAAAAAGTAAGACAACAGAGATTTAAACTGTACATTTTATTTTTCTTATAAAACAATAAGATACATAAGAAATGATAAATATAAAAAAGGACCCAGAAGAAAAGTAAAAGTTCTTTAGTTTTAAAGTCGACACTTCAGATGTGAACGTTTGCTCGTGAGAGTGGAGGCGTCCATCATTCAAACTTTATTCACACTGTCCCAAGATGACGAGCTGCGATGCCGCTGGAAGCAGGTTTATTAACATGTGGTAACCATGACGACCCAGAACTAAAGTTAAACAAATGAATGTGGTAAATAGTCTGAATATATCTTGATCTTTTCTAGTCCTGATGACCAATCAAAGCACTTTACAGTTTTACATTCACATCCACACAGTGCATCTATGGGCAGTTTGGGGTTCAGTATCTTGCCCATTAATAACCACGTTATTAAAGGTTTTGGCTAATGCTAATGATATTATAATATTAGCCAATGCTAATAGCACCAGCAGTTTCCCAAAATGCTTTGCAGCCTCAGAGTAACAAGCTAACATGTTAACAGGTTTGTTGTTTAAACGTTAATTACAAAAATTATTTAAATTGAATCTCAACGATCAGAGTCAAATTAATCTGTTCAGTTTGAGATTCTTGTTCACAACACTTTGTTTAATCCGAGTGAATCAAACTCATGATGAAACGAATTGTGTCGTGGAACTGATGTTTATTTGTCTGTGATTGGTCCGTGACGTTACTGCTAATAAAAAGTATGACTACAAAAATCCGTCCGATGTGGTCACGTGACTCTTCTCCCACTTCCATTGGTTGGAGCCTCACCTGTGACTCAGCTCCCCTCTGCGTGCTGATTGGTTGGTAAATGAGGCAGTTTATTGGTCAGCAGGAAATAAAGAGTTCAATTCAACAATTCAACCGTGTTTTATAAAAACTTAATCGGGACAAATAAATAAATGTAATAACGACAAAAAAATATGCTTACGTTAAACTGACTGAGCCAAAAGTTTGACGACTTCATGGTATGATGTCTGTACAATATTGAATGCTGAATACCATAATATCCTACTATCTGTTGTTGCAGCAGCTCAACAACTTAAATAACCACAAGAATATCTTTATATTAAACCATTAATATTCACTCAGATCTAATTCTCTAAGAGCCAATGATGCACCGAGAACTTCTTTGTATCGTCTTCTTCTCCCGAGCTGCACGATCCAGATCCAGATCAAAACTCAACTATTATTATATCAACTGGTGCTGCTATCATTTGTAATGTCATTACATCTATAAACGTCACTGGTATTATTTAGATTGTTAACAGTCTGATAGAACTTAAATATCTAACCGTTTTGTTTCTCAGGTCTTATATAATATATAAATAATATATAAAGATCCTTCACACAGGCCCCGTACACACCTGATATTAACATATGGTTTTAACATGTGGATATCAACACTGATCAGCTGATGATTCATTAAACTGATCAAATCTTTGTTTGTATTGAGCCGAGTTGAGATCGGATCACGAGACACGTGTGAGGCCACATGTTAACACCAGGTGTGAACCAGGTGTGAACCAGGTGTGAACCAGGTGTGAACCAGGCCATGATCTATCTTGTGATTTGATGATATAAAAATAAAATGTAAATGTTACTGATCAGACCAACGGTTGTGTTGCTAACTGCCAGAGGTAACATTAGCTTGCTAATATCTGACCTATTTACAGATTGAAGAGTAAATGAGACACCGTGTTTTTTTATCTTAATGTTTACGATGTAAACATTCACAGAAACACTAACAACACCATAACATGCTAACGTTAGTCAGACTACATGAAAAGTAGCATTGCTTATGTCAGCTTAATCAAATCCAAGATAAAAAACTATTACATGAGTTAGAGTTCATTTAATAATCTGTATCTTGCAAACATTACAGTTGTAGCTACGCTGATTCTGTAACACAGGTTTTGATTGGACGACTGAAACCATCTTTGACAATCAGTAAACATGTCACACGTTTTAATGTGGAGGATAAAAACGACTCGAGTAAAGGTTGTTGTGAACACGTCGATTTTAAAGGTTCATTGTGTAGAAGGTAGTGACATCTAGTGGTGAATTGTCATGTTGCAGCTGAACACCCCTCACCCCCCCCTTTTGGACATAAGAGAGAACCTGTGGTAGCTTGAGTTGTCAAAGAATCTCAAAAGGTTTAGTTTGTCCAGTTTGAGCTACTGTAGAAAACATAGTGGCCTTGGTAGAGGGGACCCGCTCGCGATGGAGACAAAGTATTTAAATATAAAATATTAAAATATAAAGGCTCACTCTAGGGTAAATAAAACAATTCGTACAATTTAGATGAAACACTAGTGAAATCATCGCTAGGATTATTTTATATTCACTTTGTCAACAGATCGTTTCACCTGAATCGTACACACAACCTTTCAATCTCAAATCATGATTTGATCATAAACATTTGTGATATTTAATTGAAAAAATTTCATTAATGCTTTAACTAATTTACAGGAACATTTATTAATTATGGGATGGATTTTTGAATAAAAAAAGTCAAAGGTCATTTCCAGACCTTAAAAAAACAAACATTCATTATGTTTATCTGAGGTTTGAATTAAACTCTTTTCTTCCTGCTGTGAAATCTGCCTGACAACAGGAGTCACATGATCCGAATTTAAGACTTGTTTTGTTTTTTCAGGAGCTTGAACATGAATGTGTGTTTGTGTTCATAATACTAAACTACTTGAAACTGACGTCAGTGTTGAATGAATTCATCTTTAGTGCAGTAAGTGAACGTGCTCGGGGTCATGTGACCTCCGTGTCAACCACATGAACACGTGTTCACCACAATAACGTGATTCATGTGAACATGTCTCAGATCAGCTGTGAAACAGTGTCAGATGCGTCACCCTCACTCAGCCAGTAGAGGGGGGTGATGGGAACAGTCGCGGCCTGAAAACCATCACATAGTCTCCTGCAGAGCTGGTCAGCTGCGGCCAATCAGCTGCAGCCAAAAGTCAGAACATGTGTAAACAACTCCTTCATCAAACTGAATCCAAACATCCACAAACTCACATTAGAACACGAAGTGAGCCACATCTCCTCGTCTGCTCTGCTGCTGATGAACAGCAGGGGGCGCACATCATCCAATCACTGCTGCGATTCTTGGATTATAATAATTATTCTGAGACAATTGGCTTCCCCAGCTGTGAGTCTGAGATTTCTGGGAATTGTTTTATATCCGAGGTTATGAAAATCAAACACTGAACATTGATCTGTGATTTAACACACGCGAGATTGGGGCAGAATCAGCCAATCAGCTCATCCGTCGTGAGGTTTGTACACAGCAGGTGGGCGGAGTCTGGAAGGCGGACGCCTGGATTCAGCCTGAATCAGAGGTCGTCCTTCAGGATTGGTCAGGAGCTGACTCCTGCCACTCAAAGGTTCACTTACTGGATTTCTTCTAAACTTTCAACTGGACATCAGGAGACTCTGATTGGACGATCTGGTCAGTCTCCTGTGTTGGCCAATCAGAGATGCTGAACTCTGTGGCGTCACTGACACATCATCGACCTGGAGCGTGTCGATGAAACAGAAGCAGGAAGACTTATCGTTGTTGTTGATGTCACATGATGCAGTTTGGGTTATTGCTCAACTCAGCTGTCACCTCCACAGGAAGCTCCGCCCACACACTCTGCCCCACCCGAGGACGAGAGGGCAACAACCTCTGGTGGAGGCGGAGTCTGCCACAGATGTTCCTGAGGTCAACAACCAATCACATTTCACTTCATTCTTCAGATTTTCAACTGATGAATCCGACGCATTTACGATTCATCCACGTTTTTAGTTTTCAAGTAGTTTTCACGTACTTTTACTTGAGGGTTGACTATAGTACTCTGGTAAAAATTCCTTTATTTGTAGTACTTGTACAATCTGGTATTAATATAAAAGATAATATATTATGATTACTTTTACTACTTGTGAAGATTGTGACATCAAACTTACGGCCCAGTCTCATGTAATGATTATTTATCTGTATCTATCGACCAATAAGACGTGGAGCTTTATGGCTGCAGGTCCTGTGCACAGACTCCGCCCCTCTGATGACATCACAACACTCCAGATCCAACATGGAGTCCAGGTGTGTGTCAGCAACCCGCAGGTTTCTCCAGAACAAAATCAAACTGTGAGCAATGAGTTCAGGGTGAGTTTATAAAAAACGACATCACTACGAAAAAATGCATCAGCAGGTTTAAAATCTGCAGCGCTTCGGTATAAAGTGCGTCATCGTTACGTTTTTACAGTTTCTTATTAAAATATTGTTTTCCCTGGAGTGAAACCATAGTAAACATGTTACACCTGGAAAAATAAACTTCTGGAATGTCTCTCGTTTTAATTCCCTCTGATTTTGGTCAAGCTGAACTCGTCCCCGGAGCCTGAAACACAAAACACCAGGCCACAGTTCATCACAGCTGGTCGTCACGGC
Source organism: Limanda limanda (assembly GCF_963576545.1). Taxonomy (NCBI): domain Eukaryota; kingdom Metazoa; phylum Chordata; class Actinopteri; order Pleuronectiformes; family Pleuronectidae; genus Limanda; species Limanda limanda. The sequence goes on along the minus strand of NC_083645.1, from coordinate 28,955,128 downwards.
AACAGGGGTGAGAGGAGAGCATTATGGGTAGTAAGGTGTTTAAAACCAGCAGGACTGAAGCAGGGGGTCATGAGTCCAGCATCACATTCTTCAAATGTGTCACCACGGGAGAGGTCGTGACCTCTTGACCCCATGACCTCAGCCTGGACGTATTTTAAACATGAGGAGAAGCTGAGACGCAGCAGAATCACAGAGCGCCCTCTGCTGGACCTCCAGATGATGACAGTGACTCAGTGTTTTTAGAGCAGAATCCAGGAAGACATCTGCTGCGTCCTTCCTCTCTTTAAAGCACGATGGTGAGAATTTATGCTCAAAGACACAGGAAATGGAATTACAAAATAAAATATAAAAAAATAAAGGATATAAAAATAAAAAACTAGAAACAGAGTCAGTGATGAAGATGATAATGAAGGGTTAGCATGCATCAGTGTTCATCCATTCATCCGTTAGCATGCATCTGTTAGCACACGTCTTTCAGCAGGCGGCGGTGACGGCGGCTGATTTGGCATTGTTGGCAGAGGGGGCGGGGTTTGGTGCGTGCAGCAGGCTGACGAACAGGAAGAGGGTGGAGGTGGGCAGGTAGACGCAGAGGAAGAGGACGACGTCCTCGCTGAGACAGAGGACGATGCTCCTCTGCTCCGTCAGCACCCAGTCCACCAGCACCCCCACCAGCAGGTAGTACACCTGGAACTCCTGAAGCTCCTCCCAGCCCCCCCCATCCCCCTCCAGCCCTACCCCCACCTCCTCTGATGAAGTCTTCTGCCTGGCCGCGCCCCCTCCACCGCCACTGTCACTCACCATGGGCTTCATCTCTGCCCCCTCAGAGACCGCCTCCTTCACCCGGCTCCGCCCCCGCTCCACCCGCTCCAACCTCCGGCTGCTCTCCACAAACTCCTGCAAAGGGGGGGGGGGGGGGTTCAGTTCAGATGATGACATGTCGGCTCATGATCAGAATGAACATGGAAAACAAAGATGGCAGATTTTTTTAAGAAACCTGGTTATTATAAATGATTCATCATAATAATATGATTGATAAGACCTCACTTCCTGTTACATCATCACGTTCTCACCATCAGAGCTTTGTCCATGAAGAACTCTTTTCCTGGAGTTCCATCGTTGTACTTGGTGTCGATGGCGAAGCAGAGGAACAGGACGTCCACCACGATCTCGAAGATGGACAGGAAGCAGTGCGCCACCAGGAAGGAGAAGAGACACACGATGACGAGAGGGAGGAGCCACTCGGCGTAATCCCTCTGGGAGTTGAGGAGGACGACGCCGGCGAATGCTGTCGATGTCACAATCAGGACCTGAGACCAGATTTATGACAGGAAGTGTCGGTGATCTCAAAGATGAACTGACAACAAACCAATCAGAGCGCTCATCTCAACCATTTATATAAAAGAGGGGCGGGTTTATGAAAGAGTAAATTCTGTCATAAACTCCAAGATGCGGCGGCTGTGAAACCAACTGCACAAATATTTTCAGTGGATGAACAAAGTCCTCACCTTCCCAAGGAAGAGCACGAAGTCTCCTATGGCGTTGATGGTGGCGACACGCAGAGCGTTCTCCACCAGGATGACGAAGGCGTCGCGAGCAGACGTGCAGAAACTGGTGCTGTTGATCGCTGTGGCTGCATATGCATTCTGGGAAATAAGAACCCTGGTGAGAGAAGTGAGAGCGTGACAGTGACACCAGACGAGCTGGTTGGTTCTTACCTGATTGAGATAGTTGAGGCACTTCTCCAAACACCACAGACAACAGATGCACGTCTTCAGCAGACAGCGAGCGCACACGTTCTCCTGAAGCGTCACAGGAAACATCAACAGTCAAAGGTCAAAGGTCAGATCAGACTGAAGGTCAGTCAGCTGTTCAGCAGTTTGCTGTAAGTAGAGTTGATTTGTACCTTTCCTTTCAGCTGGTTGTGGATGTACATGAGGATGAGTCGAGGGATCTTGACCAGCGTGATGATGAAGGATCCTTTAGCGACGGTGCCGAGGTGGAACCGGAGCAGCCGCACCACCGACGACAGGACGGGGGTCACCGGGAGGCGGTTCTTGTCCCTGAAACACAAAGCGCTTGGTTTCTCAGAACTCGTTCTCCTGCCCTGACAGACAGGTGACAGACTGGTCTTTAACCTGAGGTCACTCCCACCCCCCCGCTCCCTTCACTGCTGCTCGCCTCCGTTTCAGAACCCTAGTCCTTGGTACCGTGCTGTGACCGGACCAGGTCCAGACTACATCCAGGACCTGGTCCAACCTTTCACACCAGATGGTCCCCACCGCTCTGAATCGGCCAATCAGCTGCTCCCTCACTGGGTGGGACAGTTTCCTGTCCTGACTCCTAAACCAGCTCCACATGGACATGAGGACAGGAGGACAGGAAGTCCTCACATCGTCAGGACTGAAGACACATCTCTTCAGAAGATGATGCTTAAGTTTAGTTGCAATTATATGTAGAACTTTGTAGTTAATGTACTAAAATGATTCTTGTTATTCTGAGTTTGTTCCCTCAGCTAAATGAAATGTAATGTAATGAAGTGTGGAACGTGTATTACAGCTGTAGTAAATGTGTGTACAATCAATCAATAAATCGAATTATATTCGGTCAGTTGTGGCTGGAGCAGCCGTTCTCCAACCAGAAGGTCGGCAGTTCGATCCCCAGTCTTCCATCTGCTCTACAGATGTGTTACAGCTGTAGAGCAGCTGTAGTACAGGTGTGTTCAGGGGTAGTATACAGGTGTGTACAAGTGTAGTATACAGTTGTGTTCAGGGGTAGTACACAGGTGTGTTCAGGGGTAGTACACAGGTGTGTTCAGGGGTAGTACACAGGTGTGTTCAGGGGTAGTACACAGGTGTGTTCAGGGGTAGTATACAGGTGTGTTCAGGGGTAGTATACAGGTGTGTACAAGTGTAGTATACAGGTGTGTTCAGGGGTAGTACACATGTGTTCAGGGGTAGTATACAGGTGTGTTCAGGGGTAGTATACAGGTGTGTACAAGTGTAGTATACAGGTGTGTTCGGGGGTAGTACACAGGTGTGTTCGGGGGTAGTACACAGGTGTGTTCGGGGATAGTACACAGGTGTGTTCGGGGGTAGTACACAGGTGTGTTCAGGGGTAGTACACAGGTGTGTTCGGGGGTAGTACACAGGTGTGTTCAGGGGTAGTACACAGGTGTGTTCAGGGGTAGTACACAGGTGTGTTCAGGGGTAGTACACAGGTGTGTTCAGGGGTAGTACACAGGTGTGTTCAGGGGTAGTACACAGGTGTGTTCAGGGGTAGTACACAGGTGTGTTCAGGGGTAGTACACAGGTGTGTTCAGGGGTAGTACACAGGTGTGTTCAGGGGTAGTACACAGGTGTGTTCAGGGGTAGTATACAGGTGTGTTCAGGGGTAGTATACAGGTGTGTTCAGGGGTAGTATACAGGTGTGTTCAGGGGTAGTACACATGTGTGTTCAGGGGTAGTACACATGTGTGTTCAGGGGTAGTACACAGGTGTGTTCAGGGGTAGTACACAGGTGTGTTCAGGGGTAGTACACAGGTGTGTTCAGGGGTAGTACATGTGTGTTCAGGGGTAGTACACAGCTGTGTTCAGGGGTAGTACACATGTGTGTTCAGGGGTAGTACACATGTATTCCAGGTGGACTCACCTGGTGAAGTAGTACGTGACCACAGCTCCAGCCACAGTCATCTGCTGACAGGCCAGGATGAACTCACTGATCCAGACCAGACCCACGGCGTGGTACCAGGTAAGGTACTGAAGAGAACCGGTCAGTCTGAACTCCGTCAAACCCGTCTCCTCATTCTGGACCGGGTTTCCTGCAGAAGACCAGGACCCAGAGGGGACAGACAGTTCAGTCTGATCACCAGCAGAGGGCAGAATGTTTCTAAAATCATGGAGTTTACTGTTGTTCCCTCTCAAACAGAGAGAGTCAAGCTCAACATCAAACCTAATAAGAAGAATCTTTGTGATGTGATCTTAGCCATGTTTGCGACATGTGATGGTTCATACCAGTGGTTCCCAGGAACAGCAGGACCAGGATCCAGTAGATCCAGAAGAGCAGGAGAGCGAGGAAGGTGACGAAGGGCTGCAGGGTGAGGAGGGGGAGGTGGATGAAGACCTTTCCTGCCACGTGGAACAGAGCGATGGTCAGCGCCACTCGTTTCCTCATGAAGAGCATCAGCAGCAGCAGGATGATCTGGAACCGGATCGAGTGGAAGACAGATGTCAACAAAGACTCCCAGGGTGCACTTCACCCACAGCAGAGCAACCACAGAGCAGATGGAAGCTGAAGATGATGAGAGAAGCATCAGATCGTGGCGGTGGGACCTACGGTGAAGACAGTGGCGGCGACAGCGTAGACGAGCAGCGCCTGTCCGCTGTCTCGAGTTAGCTCCTCCTCTTCTTTCGCCTCCTTCCGCACTTTGGGCGAGGTGTCGTTCCCGTACAGTCGGTGGTCGATGTACAGCCACCAGAGGACGCTGGTTCCCGCTGACACAACACACACAACAGTGACTCAGCGTTTGTCGTCTTAAAGACACAGAACAGATTTAATACTGAATAGAGGAACATCGATGTCATGTGACCTCACCGAGCGATCCGAGGACAACCAGGAAGGTGAGGATCCAGACCAGGACGGCAGAGATGTATCTGATGATCACCATGAGGAGCATGGAGAGGACTGAAAGAGGTCAAAGGTCAGAAAAAAGGTCTCCGTGAGTCATATGCTTCTGTTTCTGAAACGCTCTCCATGACACGTGAGGTCACTTGTGTGATGTATAATACTTCACACAGAGTCTGAATTACTATGATTGAAACAGTTAATTTTTCTTCATCATCATCATCATGAATAAATACTGATTTAGTTTTGGTCTTATTGAAAACAGGGAAGAGACGACTGTCCCAATAATGAGGGAGGACATGCTGATGAATGTGTCCCGAGCGGACGTCCTCACCCAGCGCCAGCACGCACAGGCCCACGATGATCTCCTTACTCGCAGCGACGCCAGCGATCAGGCGGTGCAGGAAACTGTTGTCTCCCACAAACGTCACCACGGCCTCTGCAAACTTGGTGTAACAGGAAATATCCATCGGAGTGCAGCGGTTAAACACCGGCAACGGCTTACTGTGGAGAGAGAGGTCAGAGTTCAGAGGTCGTCTGGAAGAGATTCTTCTGTATAGAGTACTTAAAAAAAACATTAATAACACTGTGGACAATATTTAATGAAGTGTAGAGAGGTCAGCGCTGGACACACCTGGGTGGAACAGGAAGTTTGGGACACTTGGAGAACCTCTCAGGTAGACCAGGATATTTATGAGCCGCTAACTCGTAGGAACACAGCTCAGAACCTGAAACAGACACATGACACATTAGGCTCCACCCACACAGCCCATGACGTCATTTTTATTGAGCACCTCCAGAACCAATCACAAAGCTCGATCAGAGCCGAGACTGAAAGGGTTTAGAAACGTAGGGATCAAAATCATCATCCTCAGAGTTCGGACTGAATGAGTGTGACATCACTTCCTGATTATGTCATATCTCTGATGTCATCAACCAAAACCAGATAAATCAGAACTTCATGTAGAATCCGGAGGTTTCCTCCAGTGTCAGTTTCCTGTAGGTCACTGAGTTCACTGCAACCTGAAGCTGATCAGGCAGTTTAGCTGAAACAAAGCTCTCAGCTGAAGTAAACACACTGGAACAGTGGCTCCTTTCATAAACAACATGGCTTCCAGAAAGAGGTCACATGACCAAGACGTCAGTCACGTTTCAACAGTGAACTGAGTGAAAGCTGACGGACGACAAACGGAGCAGAGTGGCACCGGCAACACGACCGAAACACAGGGTGGCCATTGTTACTGTGTGTGTGTGTGTGTGTGTGTGTGTGTGTGTGTGTGTGTGTGTGTGTGTGTGTGTGTTACTCTGTGCGCGCATGTGTATCTACAGTAACCAGGGCCTGTTTTGGTTCAAGAGCATCGTTATGAGCACGTTCATGACTTGATTGAGGGTTGAGACTTGGTTTTGAGGTTAGAATTAGGTTTAGGCATTTAGTAGCGATAGTTACGGTTAGGTAAGGATCTGGCAAACGCATTTTGCCAATGAGTGTCCTCACAACTATAGAGAGACAAGTGTGTGTGTTACTGTGTGTCGGGGGGGGTTAGGGTTAGACGCGTCTTGTGGCGCCATTTGAGTCATGTGACAGTGATGACCTCACCGTTGAGCATGGCGAACATCTTCACGTCCTGGTACGTCTTCAGCTCATCGCTCGGACACAGAGACACACACACGGCCAGGGACTTGATTTTCCTCTGAACAATGTCCACGTTGCAGGGATCCAGGAAGAAGACGAACCTGCAGCAGAGAGCAAGGGGTCAGGTTAACCCTAACCCTGAAGGGCACTGGAATCACCTGTTTCACAATAAGAGCGTGAAGTCATCACTAAAGGGCACTGGAATGACCTGTTTCACAATAAGAGCGTGAAGTCATCACTAAAGGGCACTGGAATGACCCGTTTCACAATAAGAGCGTGAAGTCTTCACTGTCAGACTCAGAAAAGATTTAATAGATATTAAATGAGGACAACAATAAACATGATATCAATAAATCATTATCATCAAAACCAAAGCCCTCATCACTATTCATAAATTATGAATTCATCTACATCGATAGATTTTTATTAAAATCATCAAAAATTATCTATAATTATCGATCATTAGATCGGGACAGAGTCATAATGTCAGCGACCTTGTCTACAGACAAACTCACTTCCTGTCGGTGTGGTCGAGGCCGCTGAGCCTCACGCCTTCGATCTGCTCGTTGCGTTGACCGCAGGTGTTGCCGTAGCTGTCGTAGCCAAACACCAGGCGAGCGGCGCCGCCGGTGACGATGGTGAAACCACAGATGCTTCCCTACGTGACAGGAAACCACCAAGTGTTACTGACCTCACTGGTTTCACCACAGCAACAATCCAAACACAGGAGATCAGAAACCATCAGAGACTGTCAGCATGTTTACATCCAATCATTAATACAGTTTAATCCACTCTGCATCACAGACAGGAACCTGATCGGTAACTGACTGATCAACAACTGACTGGTCGGTAATCATCAGTACTGACCAATAACTGATAGTATTATGACATTACTACCACAGTATCATCAGTACTATGATGTTTTAATTACAGTATTACCAAAGTACTATGACATTACTATCTCAATATAATCAGTATTATGACAGCTCAGCCACATCCGGCCTCAGGCAAGATGCTGAAACCTGAACGGCCCCTAATAGTACTGTGATAATACTATAATAACAAGAGCATAGTACTGTTAATACTGTGATATTACTGTGGGAGTACACTAATGTCAAACTGTATCACAGTATCATCACAGTACTGTGCCAGTATTACCGCAATACTATAACAGTACTCCCACAGTATCATCACAGTACTATGACAATATTATCAGTGTCATCACAGTAATAGGACAACTATCTCAGTACTACAACAGTACTGACAGTACTATCCCAGCACATCAGAGTACTATGACAGTACTATCTCAGTACTACCACAGTATCATCACAGTACTGTGACGGTACTATGACAGTATTATCACAGTACTATGACAGTATTATCACAGTACTATGACAGTATTATCACAGTACTATGACGGTACTATGACAGTATTATCACATTATTATGACAGTATTATCACAGTACTATGACAGTATTATCACAGTACTATGGCAGTATTATCACAGTACTATGACAGTATTATCACAGTACTATGACAGTATTATCACAGTACTATGACAGTATTATCACAGTATTATGACAGTATTATCACAGTACTATGACAGTATTATCACAGTATTATCACAGTATTATGACAGTATTATCACAGTACTATGACAGTATTATCACAGTACTATGACAGTATTATCACAGTAGTATGACAGTATTATCACAGTACTATGACGGTATTATCACAGTATTATGACAGTATTATCAGAGTACTATGACAGTATTTTCACAGTATTATCACAGTACTATGACGGTATTATCACAGTACTATGACAGAATTATCACAGTACTATGACAGTATTATCACAGTATTATCACAGTACTATGACAGTATTATGACAGTACTATGACAGTATTATCACAGTACTATGACAGTATTATCACAGTACTATGACAGTATTATCACAGTAATATGACAGTATTATCACAGTAATATGACAGTATTATCACAGTAATATGACGGTATTATCACAGTACTATGACAGTATTATCACAGTACTATGACAGTATTATCACAGTAATATGACAGTATTATCACAGTACTATGACAGTATTATCACAGTACTATGACAGTATTATCACAGTACTATGACAGTATTATCACAGTATTATCACAGTACTATGACAGTATTATCACAGTATTATGACAGTATTATCACAGTACTATGACAGTATTATCACAGTATTATCACAGTATTATGACAGTATTATCACAGTACTATGACAGTATTATCACAGTACTATGACAGTATTATCACAGTAGTATGACAGTATTATCACAGTACTATGACGGTATTATCACAGTATTATGACAGTATTATCACAGTACTATGACAGTATTTTCACAGTATTATCACAGTACTATGACGGTATTATCACAGTACTATGACAGAATTATCACAGTACTATGACAGTATTATCACAGTATTATCACAGTACTATGACAGTATTATCACAGTACTATGACAGTATTATCACAGTACTATGACAGTATTATCACAGTAATATGACAGTATTATCACAGTAATATGACGGTATTATCACAGTACTATGACAGTATTATCACAGTACTATGACAGTATTATCACAGTAATATGACAGTATTATCACAGTACTATGACAGTATTATCACAGTACTATGACGGTATTATCACAGTATTATCACAGTATTATCACAGAACTATGACAGTATTATCACAGTATTATCACAGTACTATGACAGTATTATCACAGTATTATGACAGTATTATCACAGTACTATCACAGTATTATCACAGTACTATGACAGTATTATCACAGTATTATCACAGTACTATGACAGTATTATCACAGTACTATGACAGTATTATCACAGTACTATGACAGTATTATCACAGTATTATCACAGTATTATCACAGTACTATGACGGTATTATCACAGTATTATGACAGTATTATCACAGTACTATGACAGTATTTTCACAGTACTATGTTGGTATTATCACAGTACAATGACGGTATTATCACAGTACTATGACAGTATTATCACAGTATTATCACAGTACTATGACAGTATTATCACAGTACTATGACAGTATTATCACAGTACTATGACAGTATTATCACAGTAATATGACGGTATTATCACAGTACTATGACAGTATTATAACAGTAATATGACAGTATTATCACAGTACTATGACGGTATTATCACAGTATTATGACAGTATTATCACAGTACTATGACAGTATTATCACAGTATTATCACAGTACTATGACAGTATTATCACAGTATTATGACAGTATTATCACAGTACTATGACGGTATTATGACAGTATTACCACAGTACTATGACAGTATTATCACAGTATTATCACAGTATTATCACAGTACTATGACAGTATTATCACAGTAATATGACAGTATTATCACAGTAATATGACGGTATTATCACAGTACTATGACAGTATTATCACAGTAATATGACAGTATTATCACAGTAATATGACAGTATTATCACAGTACTATGACGGTATTATCACAGTATTATGACAGTATTATCACAGTACTATGACAGTATTATCACAGTATTATCACAGTACTATGACAGTATTATCACAGTATTATGACAGTATTATCACAGTACTATGACGGTATTATGACAGTATTACCACAGTACTATGACAGTATTATCACAGTACTATGACAGTATTATCACAGTATTATGACAGTATTATCACAGTATTATGACAGTATTATCACAGTACTATGACAGTATTATCACAGTACTATGACAGTATTATGACAGTATTATGACAGTATTATCACAGTACTATGACGGTATAATCACAGTAATATGACAGTATTATCACAGTACTATGACGGTACTATGCCACTCCTCGGCAGTAGGACGGGGGGGGGCTGCTGGTTACCATGCCGACACAGAAGACGGTGAACAGGAGGAACCAGGGCAGGTCGGTGCAGCTCCGGTCCTCCAGCGGTCTCCACTCTCTCTTTGTCCGCTGAAACAAACACAAACACGGTCACACGGTCACTGAGCCGGGCCCTGCCGGACCAGACCGGGCCGAGCCGGTCTACACCCGCACCCCCTCGGCCCCGTTAGTTCGGTTCGGAACGGCACTGAACGGTTTGTTTACGGGGAGCCGACATGGCGGCCCCGGTTCCAGGCCCCGGTTCCAGGCCCCGGAGACCCGCTGTCCCCGGGAGCAGCTAATTGGATTACGGCTCTAATCCCGGCTCGGCTCGGCTCTCCCGTTCCAGCACTAACCCTCCCCCCGGGGATCTGCTGACGGGCCCCGGGCAGGAGAACCGGGCCGGGCAGGAGAACCGGGCCGGGCCGTGCTTACCTCCGCGCTCCCGCAGCATCCCATCGCAGCCCGGGTGGAGCCCGGAGCCTCCCGGAGCTTCAGCTCAGCAGCAGCGGGGACAGCAGCGCTTCAGGCCGGGGAGGACACGGACAGCCCCCGGAGGCCCGGAGCGGAGACCCGGATGGAGACCCGGAGCGGAGAGGGGCCCGGCGGTCAGACGAAGCGCCCCGGCCCGCGGAGCAGGAGCCTGTCGGTGCCTCCTGGAACCGGAGCGGGACGAACGGGGATCGGTGTTCCCGGTGAGTCAGGTGCAGCGGCCATTCATCTCATTGCGCACGCGCAGTCCGTGCAGCCGCATTACCGGAAGTGACCACTGCGTTGTCACCGTTCACAAGTGGCGCCGTTTCTCACTTTGTGTCGGGACTTTTATTTTGTACTTTTCTACTTCCGGTCAGTCAATAAATTACTTTTACTTTGACAGTCAACAACGCCTCTTCCTTCTTATGTTTCTGAGTCTTTATCAGACAGGAAACACACACACACAGTACACACACACACAGTACACACACACACAGTACACACACACACAGTACACACACACAGTACACGCACACAGTGCACACACACACACAGTACACGCACACACACACAGTACACACACACAGTGCACACGCACGGTACACGCACGCACACAGTACACACAGTGGACACACACACAGTGCACGCACACACGGTACACGCACGCACGCACGCACGCACACACACACACACACACACACAGTACACGCACGGTACACGCACACACACAGTGGACACACAGTACACAAACACGGTACACGCACACACACAGTGAACACACAGTACACACACACGGTACACGCACACACACACAGTACACACAGTGGACACGCACACAGTGCACACAGTGCACGCACACAGTGCACGCACACACACACAGTACACACACACAGTACACACACACAGTACACACACACAGTACACACACACAGTACACGCACGTCTCTGTAGTTTTACAGATACCTTCACTAGCTCCTGACATAAACCGGATTCTAACCCAACCCCAGGTCTGACCCTTCGACCAGCCCAGTGACCTTGTGACCAGACAAAATGTCCTCACGATGGTATTGAACCAAAGTGTCAGTGGAACCGAACCCTGACCCGGTGCTGATGCATCCTGAGTCGAACCATGATCAGTGTGGCCCGATGGTCAGCACCTACTTCCTGGTTCCCTCCAGGTCGACCTCATGGACCTGGAGTCTCACAAAGACACAAACTCACTTTACCTGTCTCCTGAGGCGAATCTGCTGCTGAGAGCTGTAGGACCAACTCTGTGGGTTCATGTTGGACGGTCCAGAGGGTGTTGGACGGTCCTGGGGGGATGAGGAGGCTCCTGAAGGGTGTTGGACGGTCCTGGGGGGATGAGGAGGCTCCTGAAGGGTGTTGGTAGGTCCCGGGGGGATGAGGAGGCTCCTGAAGGGTGTAGGACGGTCCTGGGGGGATGAGGAGGCTCCTGAAGGGTGTTGGACGGTCCTGGGGGGATGAGGAGGCTCCTGAAGGGTGTTGGACGGTCCTGGGGGGATGAGGAGGCTCCTGAAGGGTGTTGGACGGTCCTGGGGGGATGAGGAGGCTCCTGAAGGGTGTTGGTAGGTCCAGAGGGGATGAGGAGGCTCCTGAAGGGTGTTGGTAGGTCCTGGGGGGATGAGGAGGCTCCTGAAGGGTGTTGGTAGGTCCCGGGGGGATGAGGAGGCTCCTGAAGGGTGTTGGTAGGTCCCGGGGGGATGAGGAGGCTCCTGAAGGGTGTTGGACGGTCCTGGGGGGATGAGGAGGCTCCTGAAGGGTGTTGGACGGTCCTGGGGGGATGAGGAGGCTCCTGAAGGGTGTTGGACGGTCCCGGGGGGATGAGGAGGCTCCTGAAGGGTGTTGGTAGGTCCAGAGGGGATGAGGAGGCTCTTGAAGGGTGTTGGTAGGTCCCGGGGGGATGAGGAGGCTCCTGAAGGGTGTTGGTAGGTCCTGGGGGGATGAGGAGGCTCCTGAAGGGTGTTGGACGGTCCCGTGGGGATGAGGAGGCCCCTGAAGGGTGTTGGTAGGTCCTGGGGGGACGAGGAGGCTCCTGAAGGGTGTTGGTAGGTCCTGGGGGGACGAGGAGGCTCCTGAAGGGTGTTGGTAGGTCCAGAGGGGATGAGGAAGCTCCTGAAGGGTGTTGGTAGGTCCTGGGGGGACGAGGAGGCTCCTGAAGGGTGTTGGTAGGTCCTGGGGGGACGAGGAGGCTCCTGAAGGGTGTTGGACGGTCTTGAAGAGATTTGAAGGTTCGTTAAGGGTGTTTTGGAGGGCCCCAAGGGATTTAGAGGGTCCTGAAGGGTGATAGAGGGCCCTGGTCCCGAAGGGACTTGGAGTCCTGAAGGTCCTGGGGGGGGTGTAGCGAGTCCTGAAGGTCCGGGTGTTCTTGTCAGATTGAGGACAGCAGCAGCGTCGTGGGTCTGATCAGCTGCAGACAGAACAGAGATCTTTTGTCCTATTGTTTATTGTTGTACCAGGCTGTGTGCGTGTGTGTGTGTGTGTGTGTGTGTGTGTGTGTGTGTGTGTGTGTGCAAGTGTGTCTGCGTGTGTGAGTTAAACCATTATTTAGACCAGTAGTTATGTGTATAACCTTTGATCCGGTTTTTCATTTACATTTCAAACTCTTTCTTCAATTTAAAAAAAACAAAACATTGAGTCAGACTTAGCGTCTCCATGGTAACGTTTCACACATTAGAGACACAGTAGATTTGTTTCATTTTATTTTTTTCAGGGTCAGTAACAGTTCCCGCCCCCCCTCCCCCATCAGCCTCTGCTGTTACTTGAAGTAAACATGAACCATGTGACCACGAGCTCAGTGCAAAGTGCTGAAGACTGAATGATTCAGTGTCGCCTCCTGCTGGTCAAAAGGAAACATGCAGGATCAGTGATCTGTGATCCATACAGATCGAGAAATACTGATTGATCCTGTGAGGAGCTGATGAACAAATCTGCCCGTTTATCATCATTTCTTAAAAAACTACAAAATCAATCAACTCTTCCTCTCGTCTGTGTCAAGCTCTGATTGGCTATTAAACACGACAGGAAGCAGTAATGCCACTTGGACTAATAAAACATCAAATTACAGCTACACTTATAAATAAAAGTCTGTCAGTTAAACTGGAATCAAACATGTTTTTTAAAATGTGATTTTTGCAGTCGAGCCCTCGGCCGTTTGAAATGATTTGGATTCTTCATCGTTAGTTGAGGATAAAAAACGACCTGATGAGGTCGTTGAGCGTCTGAGCTGGAACACGTCGGAGGTTAATAACAGTCTGGTCGATGGCTGGCGAGCAGCACAGCGCCTCCACAGGACATTATTTGCATTGACTGGCATGAGGCAGCAGTGACTTGGCCCACTACAACTCAGTGTGACATCACCACAGGTGAGGGGGGGGGGGGGGGGGTTGAGTCCAGGCTGGAGCTCCAGCCTCCTGACATCACACGGTCACATGACACTCTCTCTCAGAGCATCGCAGCCCTCTGCTGCTCCGGGGGCGGGGCTTAGCGTCGGGACCTCGATGGACACGTCTTTCCGTCTCACGGAGTCTTTGCAGTGATAGTCGTCGCTCTGGTCCTTCGCAAAGTTCACAAACACCTGCAACGACAAACCGGAACTTCCATTATTCCCAGTACCTCCATGCCCCCCCCCCCCATCCTCATTTAGAGGACAACTAGCCCCGCCCACACTAGGGAGTAAAATCCTGTTAGAACGGGACATGTCTGAGGAGCGGCTCCGCCCCTTCAGGACGCGTTACCTGGTCCAGCGTGGTCTGAGTCACGGAGTAGTCCTCGATCCGCAGCGTCTCTTTGTTCTTGGCGAGGATGGAGAAGATGTGGGCGAGCGAGGTGAGCGAGGACGGCAGCTGGTACTGCAGCATGTTGCGATGCTTCTCCTTCAGCGTGCTGCCGCTCAGCTCGCTCTCGATGAACTTCATGACCGGCAGCAGGTCGGGGGCGGGCCCGGCCACCCGCAGGATGATGGTGTAGCCGTCACCGAACCTGCACGACAAATCAACCACGACAATGAGTTGCTGTCTGACACGCTGCCCCCCCCCCCCAGGGGCGCTCTCAAAAAACACATTTTCTGAATTTTATTTCAATATGTTTTATTTTGAGATTCAGAGTGAAGGTGCAGGATGTGTCTCACCGGTTCTTCAGGTGCTGGACGCTGCCGAGACACCGGAACCTGCCGTTCACCATGATGGCCATCCTGGTGCACAGAGCCTCACACTCCTCCATGCTGAGCACACACACACACAGTTAGTACACACAGACACAATCTGGAGACACAACATCACACACCTGTCCTGTGAGAGTCAGGACACTGAGGTCACATGACCCGTGTGTGTGTGTGTGTGTGTGTGTGTCTGTGTCTGTGTCTGTGTGTGTGTGTGTGTGTGTGTCTGTGTGTGTGTGTGTGTGTCTGTGTCTGTGTGTGTGTGTGTGTGTGTGTGTCTGTGTGTCTGTGTGTCTGTGTCTGTGTGTGTGTGTGTGTGTGTGTGTCTGTGTGTGTGTGTGTGTGTTACCTGTGTGAGGTGAGGACCACGGAGCGTCCCTCCTTGATGACGCTGTGGATGCAGTTCCACAGCGCCCGGCGAGCCTTGGGGTCCATGCCGGTTGTGGGCTCGTCCTGTGACCAGGAGGACGGCGAGGTTGAGGTCGGCCCAAAGATGGAGGAGGAAACACAAGGAGAAGGTGAGGAGGAGGGGGAGGAGCATGGTCTCACCTCCACCTGTCTGACTCTTCCTCTTGAATCCACCCGTACGTCCCACGTCTTCTTCCCTCGTCAGTAAATGTAGCAGCTGCTGTTTTTAAGCTCCAGTGTGATAGAACCCCCCCCCCCCTCCAAATCCTGCTGAGCTGCTCTGTGATTGGCTGAGAGCGCTCTGCTGCTGTTGTGTAACTGTTAACTCGCGGCTGCACTGTAAAAACATTGAGCTTCAGAAATGGTCGAGGTCAACCTGTGGTTTGTTTCTGGAGCTTTCAGCCAAACATGCAACTACAACATCTCCATGACAACCAAACATTGATGAAGTGAATCTGAAACAATCAGTGAGTGAGTTGTTGTCACCAGGAAGACGACGGGCGGCGCTCCGATCAGAGACATGGCGGTGGACAGCTTCCTCATGTTCCCTCCGCTGTAACTTCCTGCTGCTTTGTCAGCGTATTTCAGAAGACCCAACTTCCTGATCCCCCAGTCCGCCACCTGCCAATCACACAAGCATCATCAGCATCAGGAGTTTACAGTGTCACCGTTACATTGTGCAGTGTCAAGTTTAAAGTGTAAAGTTAAAGGTGACGGTTTATAGTTTACAGAGTGAAGGCGATAGAATGTTTGATCAGACTCACGTCACAGACTTCCTCCTCGGGGACGCCTCTCAGGACGGCGTACAGCTCCAGGTGTTCTCTTCCTGTCAGCAGCTCGTTGATGGCGTCAAACTGAGGACAGTACCCGATGTTCTGATGGACCTCATCGATCTCCCTCAGGATACTGAAGACAGGTCACAGAGGTCACAGAGAGGTCACAGAGAGGTCACAGTCAGGTCACACTCAGGTCACAGTCAGGTCACAGAGAGGTCACACACAGGTCACAGTCAGGTCACACACAGGTCACAGTCAGGTCACACACAGGTCACAGACAAGTTACACACAGGTCACACACAGGTTACAGTCAGGTCACACACAGGTCACACACAGGTCACACACAGGTCACACACAGGTTACAGTCAGGTCACACACAGGTCACAGTCAGGTCACAGTCAGGTCACACACAGGTCACACACAGGTCACACACAGGTCACACACAGGTCACAGTCAGGTCACAGTCAGGTCACACACAGGTCACACACAGGTCACACACAGGTCACACACAGGTCACAGTCAGGTGACACACAGGTCACACACAGGTCACACACAGGTCACACACAGGTCACAGACAAGTTACACACAGGTCACACACAGGTTACAGTCAGGTCACACACAGGTCACAGTCAGGTCACACTCAGGTCACAGTCAGGTCACAGAGAGGTCACAGAGAGGTCACAGACAGGTCACACACAGGTCACACACAGGTCACAGACAGGTCACACACAGGTCACACACAGGTCACACACAGGTTACAGTCAGGTCACACACAGGTCACAGTCAGGTCACACACAGGTCACACACAGGTCACAGTCAGGTCACAGTCAGGTCACACACAGGTCACACACAGGTCACAGACAGGTCACACACAGGTCACACACAGGTCACACACAGGTCACACACAGGTCACACACAGGTTACAGACAGGTCACACACAGGTCACAGACAGGTCACACACAGGTCACACACAGGTCACACACAGGTCACACACAGGTCACACACAGGTCACAGTCAGGTCACACACGGGTCACACACGGGTCACACACAGGTCACAGTCAGGTCACACACAGGTCACACACAGGTCACACACAGGTCAC
>NC_083645.1:28825476-28932976 GCF_963576545.1 Limanda limanda | reverse complement strand
GAACAGTGTATTTTAGTGTAGAACAGTGTATTATAGTGTAGAACAGTGTATTATAGTGTATTACAGTGTATTATAGTGTATTATAGTGTAGAACAGTGTATTACAGTGTAGAACAGTGTATTTTAGTGTAGAACAGTGTGGTATCTGACCCGTAGAGAAGCAGCAGCAGGGCCAGGGCCGGCAGGTTGTTGGCCGAAACGTAGGCTTTTTGTTGGAAACAGATGAAGATGAGGATGACGAGTGCCGCTGGTACAACGTAGTTACACTGCAGAGACACAAACATCAGCACACACAACACACACTGTGAGAGGCAGAGCTGGTGTAGCTGCTCACCATGTCCCAGGTGAAGTTGGCCACCCAGTAGAGCAGCGGCTGCACTCCGCTGATGAACTGCATGTGTTTCGCTTTATTGACTCTCTCCTGGATGAGGAAGACCACGAAGCTCGCCGGGACGAAGGACATGGCAAAGATCACACAGATGGACACCAGGACGTCCACAGAGGTCGTCACCCTAGAAACAAAGTGCAGGTGGAGTTAGATGTGTGTTGAGGGTTTGTGTGTCTCCGGTGCAGCTTGTCAGGTGTGTTCACTCACAGTGCGACCTGCGACAGCTGCTCCTTGGTCAGGTTCAGCGGATGGTTAAACGCCCTGATCCCAAACTGGCTGGGGTCGTGACCTCGGGGCAGGTTTGCCCTCAGGATTCCGTTATTCATCACGTTGATGAAAGCTCCAATACTGTGCCAGCCTTTGTTATTAAACCAGATCTGACAGGAGAAGTTCCGTCATTAGAGATTTGAACCTGTAATCTACACTCTCTCCACAGGGGGGCCACAGTCACAATAACAGTTTTTAACTTCAGCTCAGATGTAATGAAACAACCCCACAATGATAGAGCAGATGATCGATCACAGACTCCTCTTCTCACCTTCACGTTGTTCTTTGTGTCCAAACCGTTGATGAAACCTGACAAACTGTCGAGGAACCGATCGGCCGCCGCGCCCTGAAGGGAAGGAAAGTGTCTTCACTAAGGGATTTACAAAGGAGCTCCTATAATCAGACATCACTTCCGACCAGAACATTCTGCTCATTAAAGTTTGGGAAGATGATTCGGGATCAGTTTGGATCTTGTTCCAGATCTGGTGGTTTGACCAACAATCGAAGTGAATCAAAGCTTGGGTTATAATCTGTTCAACTGACCTTCTGTAACTCAAAGATCTTTCTGACTCGTTCAATGGCGTCATCGATCTCATTGGCCGGTGGGAGGACCTGAGTGCTCCTGGCGCCCAATGAGAAGCCTCCGTACCTGCAGAGAGAAAAACCTGATGACACATCTGAAGACAGAGAGGAGGACGGACGCAGCTCTTCAAAGACACTGACCTGAACTCGTTCACCCACACTTTGTTCTTCAAGCTGTGGAAGACAGAAACGATGAGTTCATGCTCCAGAGGTCGTCTCCAGGTTCTCTCCTGACCTCAGACTCACCTCTTGCCGATGATCTGTGCGTAGGTTTTCACCAGGTAGTCGGAGATGTTTCGTCCCGTCAAGTTCTGCAAGGAGTCGCTGGCACTCAGCTTCATCTGAACAACAAGGGTCACATTGAAGTCTTTGGCATGAGAAGAAACAACGGGTGTGTCACTGTAATGCCATGACCTCTGACCTCAAGTGGGGGCAGACCTCCAGCTCCTGCGGGACAGTCGGGAAGCATCTTCTTCCTGCCGTCACAGCTGCAGACACACGCTGGAGATGGATCCTCCATGCTCCAGTTCCGTGAGCTGAACAGCTGCTGGACGCTCTCAGGGACTTCGGGGGTGTGCCAGTCCTCGTCCCCCATCGTACACGGTGCTTCTCTGGAGACAGGGGGGGGGTGCGTTAACAGAGGGAGATGAAATGTAGTTCTCTGATATCTGATGACGTCAGTAAATGTCTTACTGAATCGGATGTCCGTCCATGCAGCGAGTCCCGAAGCCCGGAGCGTCCAGCAGAGCGTTTAATAACTCCTGCATGTTAGTGTCTCCGGGGGCGTCGTCACTGAGGGACAGACGGAGAGGGACAGTGTGTAGGACAGTGTGGGACAGTGTGTAGGACAGTGTGTGGGACAGTGTGGGACAGTATGGGACAGTGTGGGACAGTGTGTAGGACAGTGTGTAGGACAGTGTGTAGAACAGTGTGGGACAGTGTGGGACAGTGTGTAGGACAGTGTGTAGGACAGTGTGTAGAACAGTGTGGGACAGTGTGGGACAGTGTGTAGGACAGTGTGGGACAGTGTGTAGGACAGTGTGGGACAGTGTGTAGGACAGTGTAGGACAGTGTAGGACAGTGTAGGACAGTGTAAGACAGTGTAGGACAGTGTAAGACAGTGTGGGACAGTGTAGGACAGTGTGTAGGACAGTGTAGGACAGTGTGGGACAGTGTGTAGGACAGTGTGGGACAGTGTGTAGGACAGTGTGTAGGACAGTGTGTAGGACAGTGTGTAGGACAGTGTGGGACAGTGTGGGACAGTGTGTAGGACAGTGTGTAGGACAGTGTGTAGGACAGTGTGGGACAGTGTGGGACAGTGTGTAGGACAGTGTGTAGGACAGTGTGGGACAGTGTAGGACAGTGTAGGACAGTGTAGGACAGTGTAGGACAGTATGGGACAGTATGGGACAGTGTGGGACAGTGTGTAGGACAGTGTGTGGGACAGTGTGTGGGACAGTGTGTAGGACAGTGTGTAGGACAGTGTGGGACAGTATGGGACAGTGTAGGACAGTGTGGGACAGTGTGTAGGACAGTGTGGGACAGTGTGGGACAGTGTCGGACAGTGTGGGACAGTGTGAGACAGGGTGGGACAGTATGGGACAGTGTGGGACAGTGTGGGACAGCGTGGGACAGTGTGTAGGACAGTGTGTGGGACAGTGTGTGGGACAGTGTGTAGGACAGTGTGTAGGACAGTATGGGACAGTATGGGACAGTGTAGGACAGTGTGGGACAGTGTGGGACAGTGTGGGACAGTGTGTGGGACAGTGTAGGACAGTGTGTGGGACAGTGTGGGACAGTGTAGGACAGTGTGTAGGACAGTGTGTAGGACAGTGTGTAGGACAGTGTGGGACAGAATGGGACAGCGTGGGACAGTGTGGGACAGTGTGGGACAGTGTGGGACAGTGTAGGACAGTGTAGGACAGTGTGGGACAGTGTGGGACAGTGTAGGACAGTGTAGGACAGTGTGGGACAGTGTGGGACAGTGTGGGACAGCGTGGGACAGTGTGGGACAGTGTGGGACAGTATGGGACAGTCTGGGACAGTGTGAGACAGGGTGGGACAGTATGGGACAGTATGGGACAGTGTGGGACAGTGTGGGACAGTGTGAGACAGGGTGGGACAGTATGGGACAGTATGGGACAGTGTGGGACAGTGTGGGACAGTGTAGGACAGTGTGGGACAGTGTAGGACAGTGTAGGACAGTGTAGGACAGTGTGGGACAGTATGGGACAGTGTAGGACAGTGTAGGACAGTGTGGGACAGTGTGGGACAGTATGGGACAGTATGGGACAGTGTGGGACAGTGTGGGACAGTGTGGGACAGTATGGGACAGTGTGGGACAGTGTGGGACAGCGTGGGACAGCGTGGGACAGCGTGGGACAGCGTGGGACAGCGTGGGACAGTGTGGGACAGTGTGGGACAGTGTGTGGGACAGTGTGTGGGACAGTATGGGACAGTGGGACAGTGTGGGACAGTGTCTACCTGATGAAGGTGACCTGGTCCTCATACATCCACGGCTGCAGCTCCAAACTGGGATATTTTCCAAACGGCGGGACGATGAGACTGAAGACGAGCGCGATGCACACGAAGACGGCCGGGAGGACGATCTGAAGAAACAAGATGTTAAAAACACGCCGGACGTTTCCCGTGGTCGAGCGGCGAGGTCACGTGGGCGTACCTGAGCGAAGAAGCCCTTCCTGGAGCGGCGAGCGTTCAGGAAGCGTTTCCACAACAGAGCCACAAACTGCTGCCTCTTCAGGCTCCACCCACTGACCTGTGACGAGCCTTTACCTTCACAGCCGCTCAGCCACTCCGTCTCCCTACTCTCTGATTGGACGACACACAGATGAGGTCATTCAGTTTCCGGGTAGAACTTGAATTTAAAAACATGACTGAGACACAAATCAGAGCAGGTGTTCCCCAGATAATTCATTCAGAAGAATATGTCTGACCTTTGACCCCTGAGATCTAACCAGTGTGTGTGTGTGTGTGTGTGTGTGTGTGTGTGTGTGTGTGTGTGTGTGTGTGTGTGTGTGTGTGTGTGTGTACCAGGGTCGACATCGGAGTCGTTGCTGTCGTCCTCTGTTGAGGGTCTCAGGCAGCTCTGGTGGTCTCCTCCTCCGAAGGCATGTGTCCTCCTCCTCCTCCGAACAGGAAATGTTCCGTCTGCACACACACACATTTAAATAATTTATTTGAATCCATCAATCATATTCGTACAAAAAGGATTCAAACATTTCTCAGAGGTTGGACACAGCTCAGTGACTCATGGGAACAAGAAACATCTCCGACGCCAAACAGCGAGACAACCTCCAGCAGCTGATACAGAGCAGAACTTTGATAGTTGTTTAGATCGGCTCTTACTAAGTCCTGCCAAAGGTCAAAGGTCAAAGGTTCAGTCGTAGTCCACTGACGGAGAGTTTATGGACACGCCCCAGACTTCAAATATCAATACTACCAGTTTACATGTAGAGCCTGGGTCTGTCATGTTAGCAACAATGGGTATTTGGTCAACTTGTCAAGGAAGGCTAAGTCCAGGTAGAGGTCATACACACACACACACACACACACACACACACACACACACACACACACACACACACACACACACACACACACACACACACACACACACACACACACACACACACACACACACACACACACACACAGAAGGCTAAGTCCATGTAGAGGTCATAGACACACACACACACACACACAAGGAAGGCTAAGTCCATGTAGAGGTCATAGACACACACACACACACACACAAGGAAGGTTAAGTCCATGTAGAGGTCATAGACACACACACACACACACACACACACACACACACACAAGGAAGGCTAAGTCCATGTAGAGGTCATAGACACACACACACACACACAAGGAAGGCTAAGTCCAGGTAGAGGTCATACACACACACACACACACACACACACACACACACACACACACACACACACACACACACACACACACACACACACACACACACACACACACACACACACACACACACACACACACACACACACACACGGAAGGCTAAGTCCATGTAGAGGTCATAGACACACACACACACACACACAAGGAAGGCTAAGTCCATGTAGAGGTCATAGACACACACACACACACACACACACACAAGGAAGGCTAAGTCCATGTAGAGGTCATAGACACACACACACACAAGGAAGGTTAAGTCCATGTAGAGGTCATAGACACACACACACACACACACACAAGGAAGGTTAAGTCCATGTAGAGGTCATAGACACACACACACACAAGGAAGGTTAAGTCCATGTAGAGGTCATAGACACACACACACACACACACACAAGGAAGGTTAAGTCCATGTAGAGGTCACACACACACACACACACACACACACACACACACACACACACACACACACACACACACACACACACACACACACACACACACACACACACACACACACACACACACACACACACACACACACACACACACACACACACACACACACACACACACACACACACACACACACACACAAGGAAGGTTAAGTCCATGTAGAGGTCATAGACACACACACACACACACACACAAGGAAGGTTAAGTCCATGTAGAGGTCATAGACACAGGCGACCTCAAGGACTACTACTGACCTTTTAACCTTGTCCAAGAGAACAACATCGGGGGTGTTAGGGATGTTACAGAACACATCATCAGAACTGTTCAACCAATCTGGCATCACACGGGAGTGTTTGTACATGGACACATTAGGAGGAATACTCCCTTAACAGAACTAGAGATGAGGTCGACAATGAGGTCATGGCGTGCAGTACAGAGTCCTTTGTACTTATTACAGCCATTAACAATATGAGCAATGGATTCTAAATGTTGGTTGGGATTAGAATGCATTATACAGTGTGGGTGATGATTATTAGGGTACCACAATGCAAGGTTGTATTTAGTTGTCAACACCTGTAGTCTGGCTTTACCAGAGCAGAGGATGTCCTCTCCTACAGAGACATTCCTGAACATTGTATGAGAGACAGAGTGGACAGCAGAGTCAAGGCCAGCTGTCCCTGCAGTCTCAGTCCAGTCCAGTGGAGTTGTGTCTCTGCCTGTTTAGTGTTCAGGAGGGACTTTCTTGCTGTTGTGTTGTGTTTGTTGTGTCTCATTGTGATAGACAGTCTCCTCCACATTGACCGCTGGGTCTGTCACAACTGCATCAGATGCGTCTGGTGCAGTGGGTGAATCTCCTTTCACCCACTTCAGTGGAACTGCTGCTCTGTTGCACAGGTCATTCAGGTCCGGCCAGTCTGACCCACAACCGTGACCTGCAGCTCGGGTCTCCAGCTCGCCGTTACCTTTCCTCCTGAAGCCCAGGAAGTTCTCCTGGCCAGCATCTGCCCAGGGGACCTTTCTCCTCCTGAGGTCCAGTAGGAGGGAGGCTCTGGCCAGCTCTCGAACGGCAGCATCGTCGTTGTTTAGCATCCTGATGAGGTGGGTCAGCCTTGTAGTGGTGTAGGTCCACCGAGCCCCCCCTCCCTGTGTGAGAGGAAGAGGATATCCCGAGTGGAGCGAGTGTTCAGTCCCATCTCCTGACAGCTTCCACTGTTTTATTGTTCATGTCTTGTAGGTAATTCTGTGGGATGTGGACATTCTCAAAGAGATGTTGTATCTCTGCCACTTCTCTGATGGCCTCCAGTTTCATGACTACAGGGAGGGGTGAGGAATCAATTAGATCAATTCTGTACTTATAGTCACAGGATAGCTTCTGTATTTGCTCACTCCACTCGCCTGCAATGTTGAACTTATGGCCCAGTTAGGTGTAAGTCTGGTGAAGAGAGTAGACCCTGATGGGTTGTCCCATTAGTGTGAAGGAGGGAGGTTTGTCTGACTTTGCTTTGTACCAGCGCTGCGTGGTTCATAGAGTGCTGCACATTTGGTGTGTTTTACCTCCAGCTTTGACCAGAGCAGAAACTCATCTGTTCTGCTCAGCATGTTGGTAATTACACTTTCATCCCTAGAGGACATCTCCACATCATCAGCGTACCCCTGGACAGGGTTTGGGGATCTGATCTGTGGTGGTGCACACTGACTGAGCCAGTTCAGCCACTGGTTGATGGCAAGAATGAAGTGAACAGCACTCCAGGGGCAGCCTGTTTGAATCCCTACCTGCAGGGGGACAGGCTCTGTGAGCTGGTCTCCACAGATGAAAAAGATCCCTTGTACACGTCTGTGATGATGTCCACAAAGGGTTGAGGTAGATGGATTTCTTCCAGTGTGCGGAGCATCATATTGTGAGACAGTGTCCCAAAGGCATCTCTAAAGTCCAGGAATACAGTGTAGAATTTACATGATTCATGTTTGAAGTCATCAATTCCAGTTTTAAGGCAGAACCCATGTTCATGCCTTGTCTGTCTATGTAGGCTTTTTGTTTAGGTGAGAGAATGCCTGTGTCTTCAAGCCATGGGAGGACTCGGGCAAGAAGACATTTCATGAGCTTTGTAGAAAGTGAGGAGTAGAGAAATGTCTCTCCATGGAGATGGATCATTTGGAATATTGTCTTTCTTTGGTATTCTATGTATGAGGGCTCCCTTCCATGAATTAGGTACCTTTCCATTAATCAGACAGATATTAGCGAGAGTTTGGGTGGACCAGGGTTTTGTGGCTTTAATGGTTTCGTATGTCACCCCATCATATCCACCAGCTGTGTGGTTTGGCAGCTGGGACACAACTTTATCCACTTCATCAAAAGTGAAGTTAGCTGTGGATGGATAGTCTGGAACAACTGACTCCATGCTATTGGCCCAGGGGGGCGGGGTCACTGGTTCAGAAGGGGGTGATTGACATTTGGCCAGATAATGTTTATACACATCACTAGTGTCAGAAGAAGGAAAGGAACTATTATTGAGAATTATGTCAATGGCTTTTGATTTTCTGTGCTGCCATAGATAGGATAGTTTTTCTCTGCTCACTGCCCTTGGATGTGCACGGTGTTAGGCTCCTCCTCTTCTGCTGAGCCGTGGTTGGATGACGTCTCTCACGTAGATCAGCTGTTTCTCGATCCAGGAAGTGATGGAGACCGGTGTAAACTCCGCTGGATATTTATCTGTCCGGGGGAACTTTTTTAGGACTCGTGACACATATTTCAGAAGTGGTAATCCGAACTCCTTCCCGCTGGCACGTCGCGCACGGAATAATCCACTTTGGAAGAACACTCCGATTAGGATGGATGCAACTTTCGTCCATTCCCTCGGATCACCGGAGCAGGCAAGGTAAGTTCTTTCTTGGAGTTGCTTCCAACGATCTCCTGAAGTGTCTTTCGTGGACCTCGAACATTTCCCATTAATGACGTTGGAGTTGGCGCATGTAGTTGTTGTAATCCACAGAGGAATCCAGGCCGCCCGGTGGTGGTTGTGGGACCGGGTCGTGGGGCTGCCGCGGTCGCTGTTTGTAGATGCGGCCGCTAATCAAAGCTTGTTTAAAGGCCGATCGTAGAAGTGTGACCAGGCACATGTTTAGTACTAGAGTCCAAAACATAAAACCTCTGCTGCACTAACGATGGCAGTTACAACGGGTGAGATGTTAAGACACACACACACACACACACACACACACACACACACACACACACACACACACACACACACACACACACACACACACACACACACACACACACACACACACACACACACACACACACACACACACACACACACACACACACACACACACTAGGACAAAGTGATGAGTAAACAGTTATTAGGAAAGCACAGGTCAAAGGTCACCTGACGGTACTTCAGTGTCCACTCCGTTATCTTCGGCCACTTTCAGGAAAATCTACAAAACAATAAGAAGTCTTTGTTCAGATCACAGGAAACGGTTTGTGTTTATTAAGTTTTTCTAGTCCTGATGACTCAAAGCTCTTTAGACTTTTACATTCACACACACACACACACACACACACATTCACACACACACACACACACAAATTCACACACACACACATTCACACACACACACACACACACACATTCACACACACATTCATACAGAGCATCTATTCGCAGCTCTTTGTTATTCTAGGGGAGGGGGGGGCAGGACACCTCGGCATGCAGACGGGTCAGACTGGGGATCGAACCGCCGACCTTCAGGTTGGAGGACGACCCCTCCCCCCCTCGGCCACAGCCGCCCTCTCAGATAAGGAGGGTGGCGGTCTCACCTCCTCCAGCGTGGTGTCGGAGACGCCGTAGCTGGAGATGCTGAGTTCCTCCAGCTTCACGTCCAGGTTCTGGAACAGCTCCACGAAGGCTCCGTCCTTGGCGGCGTTGTACGGCAGGACGTAGGTCAGCTCGTGTCCCAGGTCCTCCACCAGGCGGGCGGCGGGGACGTGATGCAGGATCAGACCGGAGACCACAGACACGTCGGGGGGGGCAAAGGGAACGCCACAGACCGACGCCGCGGGGCCGGTAACTGAGGACACGAGACATGGATCAGATCCTCCTGAAGGTGAGTGAATCAAACGCTCCACAGGAACAGAGAGCTCACCGGTGGTCGCTGCCTCACTCTCATTCTCGCTGCCGAGTCCGGCGTCACTGCTGCTGACGGACGCACACTCCTCCTCCTGAAACACACAACACGCAACATGAAGACCTGATACAGGTCCTGACATCAGAGCTGATCCTCCCTGGAAGTGGACTCGTCTCAGACCTTCTGGGTTAAGGACTCTGTGCTGGAGGAGTTCCTGCAGGAGCTCAGCGACGGCTCCGCCTCCTTCTTGACGAGCGTCAGGTAGTAGCCGGTCCCCAGCTGGTTCTTCAGGTACAGGGAGGAGCCCACGCAGCACAGCTTCCCGTGGGAGATGATGGCGATTCTGTCCCCCAGGATGTCGGCCTCGTCCATGTGGTGCGTGGACAGGATGATGGTGCGTCCTGGCAGGAGACACGAGGTTCAGATCAACATCAGCTTCAGCAACGAGTCCAGTTGATTCCAACCAACCAGAGTCTCACCTTGTCTGTACTTCAGCAGGAGATCCCAGATCCCTCTGCGGGCGTAGGGGTCGACGCCGGCCGTGGGCTCGTCCAGGATCACGACCTTCGACCCTCCAACGAAGGCCAGAGCCACAGACAGTTTCCTCTGCATGCCTCCGGACAGGGTGCTGGTTCTCGAGCTGCGTTTTCGACGAAGCCCAGTGTCCTGCAGGATCTGCTCGATCTCTCCTTTCACCTGCTGCTCCGACAGGCCTTTGAGCCGGGAGTAGAACCAGATGTGCTCCTCCACCGTCAGCCTGCAGGGGGCGCCACACAGACATGGTCACATGATAAATGGGATGATCCACTGGAGCCGTTTTCAGACATGTTCCTGACATGTTCCTGACATGTTCCTGACATGTTCCTGACATGTTCCTGACATGTTCCTGACATGTTCCTGTTGTTGTGGACCAGTCTGACTCGATTGTTGGAGTTGAAAAGGTTTTCAGTGACATCAGTTTGTCGGATGTTTGTGTGTGTTGTGTGAAGATGTTAACACTCACATGCTGAAGAGGACGTTGTGTTGGGGACAAACTCCAAGACTTTGTCTGATGGCGCTCAGCTCCGACCTGATGTCTCTGCCCAGGATGTAGGCCGTGCCAGAGGTGGGGGGGAACAGCCCAGTCAGGATGGACCTGCAGGGACCAGATCAGAGATCATTTACATCCAAAGCCTGTGTCTGCACCTCGCACTCACCTGTACACAACCCCAGGTTTTGATTGGTCCATGTTCTATCTGCTAACGTGGACACTTTGTATCGACAGTTCATGTCCTTGACTCACATGGTTGTAGTTTTTCCAGCTCCGTTGTGTCCTAGGAAGGAAGTGATTTGTCCCTCGTAGAATCCGAGCGTCAGTCCGTCCACGGCCAGTTTCTTACCGTGACGATAAACCTTCACCAGGTTCTCGATGAAGACGCCTGGCTTCAGGTGAGCAGGCTCCTCCTCCATGCACACGACTGGAACAACATGCAACATTCATCATGTCTCACAGGTTCTCAATACTTTCAGTTCTGTAGCACCACATGTTGGTCTCTGTGTCCACAGCGGTCTCACCTCCGGGGTTTCCTTTCCGGCTCTGAGGGACATTGTTGGACTTTCCGTCCTTTTCTCCAAACCAGTAAGACTTGATGAAAGGGAAGTACCAGGGCCGAGGAATCCCGTACTGACCTGACCAGATGCCGCAGAAACACCAATAAAAAAATCATGATCACAGATTTAATCACTTCATCTTCCTTTGTGGAAGTATTTAAGTATTTACAGTGTTTACTGCCACCTACTGACCAAAGTCTTAACTACTGGAACTCACAGTAACATCATTATCATCGTTGTCATGACTACAGACATAATGTAAACGAGTGGTTATGAAATAATTCACTTTTCACATTTTAATCAAACGAGCAGATGTGAGTCAGGTCTGTGATGTCATCACTCACCTGGGAACACGGCCTCCAGGTACCAGGTGAGGACTCCGTACAGGAAGGAGTCAAAGTACATGAGGAGGATGGCGGTGCGCAGGCTGAAGTCGTCCTCCTCCAGAGGACTCGAGAACAGGTTGTTCCACTGGATCCCGACGCCCTGCTCCTCAAACAGAGCAAAGTACTCGCACCCAAACCCGAACGCCACCGGGGACAGGAGGCTCTGCAGGGGAGGAGGTCACGTGATTCACTGTCCAACCAGGACTCAACATCCTAACCACTAACTGATCTCAGGTCGCCAAACTTACAGCAAAGACTTTGGCTCCGAAGCCGATGTAGTCCTGCCAGGCTACACACAGGACGTAGGGTAGGTACAGGGTGAAGTAGATGATTCCGCCGCAGGCCGCCGCCAGGTTAGCTCGTGCGAACGCCGTGCTGATGAGGAAACACTGCATGATGGTCACCACGGCAAAGGATCCAAGGAAGAGGAAGACCACGCCAGGGTCGCTGTAGGGCAGCAGGTTCCCCTTCTGCAGCAGAAGATAGGAACAGAATCAATTTTAAACCAGACAGTGGTGAGGACCCCCTGACGTGTGCGTGGTCTTCACCTTGAGCAGAAGCACCAACAGTCCGGCGCTGATCAGCAGAGGAATCAGGCTGCTGATGAACCAGCTCAACCACAGGATCCCGTTATCCAATCCCATGATCCTCATGGTCTCCTTCAGCCTCGCCTCTTTCTCATACACCACGCTCTTCAGAATGATCGCCACCGAGTACATCCACGCCAACGTCATGAAGAGCGGCATGGAGCGACTCATCACCCGCAGGAAACTGATACACAACACACGAGGACAGGTTAGAGACAAAGGACACGAGGAAGTGTCTTCTAGAAACCAGAACAGGAGAAACATCTACATACATGTCGTCGACGTAGCAGGGATACGGCATCTGCTGGATGTAAACTCCCGTCTTCTCCTTGGTGCCCGTCACTGCTCGAATGATGCCTTGCTCAATAACGTCCTGCAGGTACGAGAACCCCCCCCAGATATACCGCATGTCCTCAAACGGGTCCGCACGAGGACCTGGGTCCCAGTACCTGGAAAGAAGGGTTATGTTATTTTGGACCCAGCAAATGTCTCAGTGTGAGGATTCGAACCCCAACACTCGTACTTCAGCTCAACATCATCATCCTCACGTCTCGTTGAGACCAAACCTGCAGAGGTCACGACCCACAACTTTTACATTTTTAACAGATGATCTTTACGAAGATTTTTTATTAAAAACTTAACAACTTTTGCTTCAAAACGTCAAGTTCTTATTTGAACAAAGACTGTTTGTAAATTCAGCCTTTCCTCTGAACGTGTGTGTGTGTGCGTGTGCGTGTGTGTGTGTGTGCGTGTGTGTGTGCGTGTGTGTGTGCGTGTGTGCTCACGCGTCTCTGATCTTATTGGTCCTCTCTACGTTGTCGATGTCCATGCGGATCTTGTAGTTGAGTTTTGCCGGCAGCTCTGTGGCATTGGGGTCGATATCCGGGAACACGATTCCTGCCCAGAACCTCCGGTCCTCCAGCAGCAGCATGGACTGGTCCACCAGCTGCTCCTCCGTGGAGACCGGCTCCAGTTTGTCTAAGTTTACACACTGACACAAACACACATGATCTTCATCATCAATCACAGCCAATGACGTTTCATTAATATCAGATAAAACCTTTTATTGATGAGTGAATGAAAATGTTTCTGTAAAAATTATTATTGACCTGACTTTATAAAGTTTTTATTGATGTGTTTTACAATCATCACGGGCAAGATTGTGTTTCACTTCACATCAGTTCACACTCTTTGTTTCTCGGGACAGGAAGTGACACACAAACCAGAAATGTGAGTAAGTAAAACAGATTATCAGAAATTAAAAATATTTATTTTAAAATAAGAATTTATTTTAAAAGAGATGTTTCACAGTGCCGATCAACTGTCCTCATCAGTCACAGGTCTGTGTTCTTGTAAATATGAAGTGAGGACAAAGTCCAGTTCTGCTGTCTGACCTCCATGAAGCGGGAGATGCTCATGATGGCCTGGTCCGTCTCGTTGAACACCTCCCTCCAGGTGAGGGCGCTGCCCGCTGGCCGGGGGTCTTCTGCCTGCCTGGACAGGAAGTCGGACACGTCGGACACGGTCCAGTCCGTTTGGGCCAGCTGAGCGTGGAATAATCTTGCGGTGACGTTGTTCTTCAGCAGAGTCTAAAAGACAAGAGAAGACTGAGCTTTATCTCCTGAAGATGAACCAGTCAACTGCAGCAGTAAACATCTCCTTACCTCCAACTCATTAAACAGAACATTGGTTAACAATAAATAAAGACTTATCAATACATAAAATCTTTGTTTTCAGTTTGATTTGATTCTTATTTACCTGTTGGATGTTGTTTTAAACGTGTGTGTATTACACTGTGTGTGAATGAGCAGAGTGTTACACACATGAACCAGCTGGTGGGCGGAGCCTGCTTACCCTGATCAGGTCCATGTGTTGACTGCTCTCCATGAAGCTCCAGACTTTAGGTCTCATCTCCTCCCACATTCCTCCAAGGTCCCTGAACACACCCAGCTCCTGGAAGGTCCGGTTCACCTGAATGCATCACAGGTCACATGCAGGTGAGACACACTACGCCCCCTCCTGGACGAACTAAGTGAGGAGACCGGAAGTGATGTCATACCTCGTGGATGACCTTCTGCGTGGCGGGGGTGTGGGGGGTGTACAGGATCTTTCCCATCAGCAGCGGCTTCAGAGCCTGCCAGATCATCCTGGACATGGGGTTCGAGTCCATGTTCCTCACCAGACTGTTACAGTACGGAGCTGCAGTGCACACAATGCACACACATTATACAGACTCACAACACACACACACACCACACACACACCACACACACGAGGACTCACTGGAGGAGTTGTCGTACAGCGACCCGGGCTCGTCCTCGCTGCTGTTGTGGTTTCCAAACAGAGCCTTGTAGTTGCTGTCTTCGTACCAGTTGAGGGATTTGATCTGCAGGCCGCCGCCCTCCGGGTGACCACACACGATCCTGGAGACCGCCTGGTACATGGCGCTGGGGGAGGACGTGGCGTTCTGCGTCAGGAAGATGATCTCATTCCTCAGATCGATCCAGCTCTTCATACTGGCCAACTGGAGGTCACAGAGAGACGGGTTAGTTCCAGACCAGGAGGAGCTGATTCTGGACCTGTGGACCAGGTGGTCAGCATGTTGCCAGGCAACAGCTGGAATCCCCCCAGTGATGTGAGTTCATCCAGATGCTGAATGTTGTTGTCTGTGTGTAAGTGGTGCAGGTTGTTGTGGTGGTGCAGGTTGTTGTGGTGGTGCAGGTTGTTGTGGTGGTGCAGGTTGTTGTGGTGGTGCAGGTTGTGTACAGTCTCATGATGTTGTGGTTTTAAACGATGTTGAGCGTCAGGTTTGTTTTTGTTGGGCCGACAGCACGAGACGTACAGGGTTTCCTCAGAGTAAACACAGGGGCTCTGTGCTTTTAAATAAAGGTTTGATCGAAAGTCACGTCATGTCGGACACACTTCCTCTTTGACAAGAATTTCAAAGAAAAGTTCAAACTAAGTTCAACTAAATGTCGAAAAACGTTAAGCTTGACTCATACACACACGTTCCTGAGTCAGCACCCACCAAACTGTGTGTGAGTGTGTGTGTGTGTGTGTGTGTGTGGGTGTGTGTGTGTGTGTGTGTGTGTGCATCAACATCTGGAGACACCTGGGCTCAGGTATCACCTGAGAGGAACCACCTGCGTCCTGGTCCGATATGGGGGCGTGTTCACATGACATGGTCATGTGACTTGGTCACATGGCTCATCACAGCAGCTGCTGCGATGTCCATCAGAGCGTCTCTGCAGGACACAGAGGACGAGGACGGACGCTGAGTGTTTGTTCAGCTGGACGCTTTGATCTGCTGTGAACCAGTGACCTGCTGGAACCAGGACCATCTGAAACCAGGACCTTCTCTACTGGACCACAGGTCTGTCTGCTACACAGACTGTACTGGAGGGTCATGTGATCAGGTTTCTTACCTCCACCGCCAGAGAACCCAGGCTGTCCAGGAGGTTGTTGGTCGCCCGGGACACGTGTCTGACGGCCTCTGGGTCGGACCTCACGTCCCTCTGTAAGACATGAAGACCCAAAACCCTTTAAGTTGGAGCTAGAAGATTAAAACCAGATCATCAGTTATTAGAAACAGATCGTCATAGTAACATGATCAGTCTCTGTCGTCCCTGTTTGATACTTCAGGCTTTTCTCTGTGGTTGAAGCAGTTCAGTGTTTCCATGGAGACGTTCACAGGGACTCAGGTTGGTTCAGGTTCAGGAGCTCGTAGATTCAAACAGACAAAGAATCAGGCCTCGTGTTTTCAAACCAATGAAACTGGTCTCCAGGGAAACACTGTGTGAAGAGCCAGGCAGCCGAGACACGCCCCCTGCCACACACAGGCCGAGACACGCCCCCTGACACACACAGGCGGAGACACGCCCCCTGCCACACACAGGCCGAGACACGCCCCCTGCCACACACAGGCAGAGACACGCCCCCTGACTCACAGGCCAAGACACACCCCCTGACACACACAGGCCGAGACACGCCCCCTGACACACACACGCAACACACTGAACACAAACTCACCTGATCAGGGTCACACTCAACTCTCACACAACTCACACACAACTCACACTCAACTCACACACAACTCTCACTCAACTCACACTCAACTCACACTCAACTCACACACAACTCACACTCAACTCACACACAACTCACACACAACTCACACTCAACTCACACTCAACTCACACTCAACTCACACTCAACTCACACTCAACTCACACACAACTCACACACAACTCACACACAACTCACACACAACTCACACACAACTCACACTCACACTCACACTCACACTCACACTCACACTCAAACTCACACTCAAACTCACACTCAAACTCACACTCAACTCACACTCAACTCACACTCAACTCACACTCAACTCACACTCAACTCACACTCAACTCACACACAACACACACACAACTCACACACAACTCACACACAACTCACACACAACTCACACACAACTCACACTCAACTCACACTCAACTCACACTCAACTCACACTCAACTCACACACAACTCACACTCAACTCACACTCAACTCACACTCAACTCACACACAACTCACACTCAACTCACACTCAACTCACACTCAACTCACACTCAACTCACACACAACTCACACACAACACACACACACACACACACAACACACAAAAGTCACACACAACTCACTCAACTCACACTCAACTCACACTCAACTCACACACAACTCACACTCAACTCACACTCAACTCACACTCAACTCACTCAACTCACACACAACTCACACTCAACTCACACACAACTCACACTCAACTCACACACAACTCACACACAACTCACTCAACTCACACACAACTCAGATAACTCACACACAACTCACACTCAACTCACACTCAACTCACACTCAACTCACACTCAACTCACACTCACACACACTCAACTCACACACAACTCACACACACTCACACTCACACACAACACACACACACTCAACACACACACACACACACACACAACTCACACTCAACACACACTCAACACACACACACACACACACACACCACACACACACACACACACACTCACACTCAACTCACACTCAACTCACACTCAACTCACACTCAACTCACACACTCACACTCAACACACATCAACTCACACACACTCACACACAACACACACACACACACACACACACACACACAACACACCACACACACACACACACACACACACACCTCACTCCAACTCACACTCAACTCCACCCTCAACTCACACTCAACTCACACTCAATCACACTCAACTCACACTCAACTCACACTCAACTCACACTCAACTCACACTCAACTCACACTCAACTCACACACAACTCACACTCAACTCACACTCAACTCACACTCAACTCACACTCAACTCACACTCAACTCACACTCAACTCACACTCAACTCACACTCAACTCACACTCAACTCACACTCAACTCACACTCAACTCACACTCAACTCTCACACAACTCTCACACAACTCACACTCAACTCACACTCAACTCACACACAACTCACACACAACTCACACACAACTCACTCAACTCACACTCAACTCTCACACAACTCACACACAACTCAGATAACTCACACACAACTCACACTCAACTCACACTCAACTCACACTCAACTCACACTCAACTCACACTCAACTCACACTCAACTCACACTCAACTCACACTCAACTCACACTCAACTCACACACAACTCGCACACAACTCCGTCCTGTTGTTGTTACCTGGACGGGTTTGAGGAAGTCCAGGTTGTTCAGGAAGTGGTCCTCAGCGAGGTCCAGCCAGGCTGGTGGCGCCTGACAGATGACTTCCTGAACCAGTACCGACACACCAGGGTCCGAGATCGTCACAAAGTCCTCCACACTGCGCTTGCCCCCCTTCCTGAGACACATGTCCCTCAGGTGGACTCCAAAACCTCTAAGGAGGACCTGCGACGGATGACAGAGACCAGAGACTAGATATCTGAGGACAAAGACCAGAGACCAGAGGAAAGGGACCAGAGGAAAGAGACCAGAGGAAAGAGACCAGAGGGAAAAGGCCAGAGGACAGGGACCAGAAACTGGAGACTACAGACCAGAGGACAGAGACCAGAGACTAGATATCTGAGGACAGAGACCAGAGACCAGAGGCCAGAGAGCAGAGGACAGGGACCAGAGGACAGGGACCAGAGACTAGATATCTGAGGACAAAGACCAGAGACCAGAGACCAGAGACTAGATATCTGAGGACAGAGGACAGAGGACAGAGACCAGAGGCCAGAGACCAGAGGGAAGAGGCCAGAGGACAGGGACCAGAGACCAGAGACTACAGACCAGAGGACAGAGACCAGAGACTAGATATCTGAGGACAAAGACCAGAGACCAGAGGTAAGGGACCAGAGGGAAAAGGCCAGAGGACAGGGACCAGAGACCAGAGACCAGACACTAGAAACCAGAGATTACAGACCAGAGGACAGAGACCAGCGGATGGAGACCCTGTTCTGGTCTCTGATCTCCTTCGTGTTGTGGTCTCTGGTCTATGAGTGTGTGCAGATGTGTCCTCACTGTCTCTAGGTTGACGTCGGCGTCTCTGATCTGTTGGACGTGGGTTTCAGGGAAGGACACGTTGCTCCGCAGGAAACTCGACAGAGTCTCGTTGTCTCGCAGAAAATGTTTCAACTTGAAGCCTGAGGAGAAAACAGAGTCAGTGTCGTAATGGGAAACTAGGGAAATTATTTTGCCCCTGGTTTTGTCTCTCAGGCTCCAGAGACTGACTCTGACTGAGTCCTCCGCTTCAGAGCGGCTCTGATGGAGAGTCTCCGTCCTCGTCTCGTCCAGACTGAAGAATGGAAACATGGCTGCTGGTCGCCATAACAACAGACAAACATGATTGTCACCGTCCATGTAAATTAACTGCGACGTAACGTCACGATAGCGAATCAGGAGCTTGGTTCTAGAGACGCCAAAACCTATTAACCCTGAGATATTAACCAGAGCCAGTGAAAACTGTAAAAGCTCCATTGAATGAATCCAACAAGTTATGACAGCGCTGCATCACTGTGGTCACGTTTCATTCTGAATCACAGTGGAAACCTTTTCATTTCCTGGGGTTTTGCAGTAAAAACTGGATTTTTAACAGATGTTTACTAATGTTGAAGTGAAATCCTGTCCTTCCTGTTGGTGTGAAGACACTCGTCCCCACACAGGGACCAACAGGAACCACTGTTAGTGACGGGTCAGAGGTCTGACATCAGCGGATCGCACTGACGTGATTGGTCAAATGAGGAATAGTTTCCAGCAGAGAAACACGTCGACTTCAATAAACTTTATTCAGCGACGCAGAGGACAAACGCAGAGGACGGGACGCTGGACAGGAACTCTTCCTCTTCAGGCCGACAACTCAAGGTTCACTTCTTCTCCACATCAGAGCTTCAGGAGAGACGGCGTGTTCCTGATTAAAGGACCTGACTTGAACTGAGCCAGGTTCAGACCTCAGACCTCCTCTCGTGTTGGTGCAGCTGCGGCGCCACATGTCTGAACTCAGTGACGCTCAGCGTGACGCTGCTGAGCGGCCGCCAGAAAACTCAACATGACAGAGGGACATGACCCTCACCTGCAGTGGGGGGGCACAGAGAGAGACTACAAACCGCCACAAAAAGTGTGTGTGTGTGTGTGTGTGTGTGTGTGTGTGTGTGTCTGCCCCCCCAAACAGGAAGCAGGTGAGATCACCTGAGCTGCCGGTGGGAACCTGCCACAGCTCGTCTCCACACCCCCGCTCACATTACAGCGCCGGCTTTAAAGTGGTCAGAGGAGGACGGGGGGGGGGGCAGGTCGGAGCAGGTAGAGAAAAGGAACGCCCCCCCGCAGGGATTAAATGAAAACTCAAAGGAGGAAAATTCTTTTTGTTTAACGAGGCAGAAACTGCAGCAGAGACGATTCTGCTTCAGTGGATCGATCCAGCTTCAGCCTCTCAGCAGCTTTTTAAACCATAAATATTATTGCAGCTGATTTTCTATGATGTGAACTAGATTTACATTTCACTTCCTGCTGCCAGGTGGTGGCTGCAGTCCCCGTTACCCAGCATGCTCAGCGTGTCCTACCTGGGCGGCTGGCCTGCAGCGCCCGCAGAGCGCCGGCCAGCTCCTTGAAGCCGTCCAGGTTCTGGTCGTTCTGACTGTAGAGGAGA
This sequence comes from Limanda limanda, assembly GCF_963576545.1. Lineage (NCBI taxonomy): Eukaryota > Metazoa > Chordata > Actinopteri > Pleuronectiformes > Pleuronectidae > Limanda > Limanda limanda. Next base: position 28,912,416 of record NC_083645.1, on the reverse strand, counting down.
ATCTTCTTGGCGTCGGAGAAGAGACGAGAAATTCTGTTGAGACAAAGATTTAATTTAAACATGAGATTCTACAAATTCTGACGGAAAATCAAACAACCAGCGTCACCGACACTAATGTCACGGCTGACCCTTGACCTTCGACTCACAGAGTATCATCACTTCATCTGATCTTTGTTTTATTCTAATCACTTCTTTTTTGAGTCCGACTGAATGTTTGAAGCAAATCTGAAGAAATTACTTTGAGTTTTTTCTGAGACTTCATAAGAACAGTACGACCTGATCACATGACCCACACAAAAAAGGCAGTTTGTAAAGATTAAAGTGCACAGGGATAAATGTTTGTGAACAGGAAGTGAAGTGAATAAGTCACTTTAAGTGAAACTCCGCAGGAAGTCAAGACGTGAGTTACTATCTAAAGAGATGGGAGAACTCAGAGTTCTGATTGGTCAGCGGTGAAATCACAGAAAAACAGTTCACATTTATTTTCCATTTTATTTAATCTGGGCCCGAGCACTACCAGTGTAAGGAAACTGTTCCACATTATATTATTGAAAGGTTTCTGAACTTGTCTCACATGGAGTCGTTGAAGTTCCCGACGACGCCCGGGGACTCGCCCGGCGTCACGTGTCTGAAACACGGGTTGTTGGCGTTGCACAGGATTCCCTGGAGCCACGGCAGCGTGCCGGCCGACGGCATGGCCTTGTTGGGGAAGTGACCTGTAGTCAAAAATAAACAGGAAGTCACCCAGAAAATATGTTACCAAAGTAAAAGCATCAGGATGACAGACCACAGCTTCTTGTTCTCCTACACCTGAGGCTCATGGGATTTGTAGTCGTGAATCATTGATAATTAAGCCAGCAGTAATAAATAAAAGGATTTTACACACACACACACACACACACACACACACACACACACACACACACACACACACACACACACACACACACACACACACACACACACACACACACACACACACACACACACACACACACACACACACACACACACACACACACACACACACACACACACACACACACACACACACACACACACACACACACACACACACACGATTTTCATTATTAATGTATCATAATAAATTTCTGCTTATTGGCTGATGAGCACAGAGCGTCTCCGCTCCCTCATGTAGACCTGGTCCGGCTGTGGACCTAGTCCGGCTGTGGACCGGCTGTGGACCTGGTCCGGCTGTGGACCAGCTGTGGGCCTGGTCCGGCTGTGGACCTGATCCGGCTGTGGACCTGATCCAGCTGTGGACCAGCTGTGGACCTGGTCCGGCTGTGGACCAGCTGTGGACCTGATCCAGCTGTGGACCTGGTCCGGCTGTGGACCAGCTGTGGACCAGGTCCGGTTGTGGACCTGGTCCGGCTGTGGACCAGCTGTGGACCTGGTCCAGCTGTGGACCTGGTCCGGCTGTGGACCTGATCCAGCTGTGGACCTGGTCCGGCTGTGGACCTGATCCAGCTGTGGACCAGCTGTGGACCTGGTCCGGCTGTGGACCAGCTGTGGACCTGGTCCGGCTGTGGACCAGCTGTGGACCTGATCCAGCTGTGGACCTGGTCCGGCTGTGGACCTGATCCAGCTGTGGACCAGGTCCAGCTGTGGACCTGGTCCGGCTGTGGACCAGCTGTGGACCTGATCCAGCTGTGGACCTGGTCCGTGGCCTGTGACAGTTTGTGAACATGTGTTGACGCCACAGCAGCAGATTCAACTTTGACCTGTAGAGGGCGCCCTCACAGTAAGTGCAGGTGAAAACCTGATTGTCTGTTATCACCTGCAGCTGAGCATCTTCATCTTCATCTTCACCAGCTGCTGCTTCAGGGCAGAGGTTTCTTCACTGCGACCTTTACCCCCCCCAGGTGAAGACGCTGCTATCAGAGAGTCACGTGGCCTCGGCCTAATCAGCAGAGATAAGATATGAAGATCATATCTCTGATCAATAACATGTTGATCAACACTAACATGTGTCGGCTGCAGAAGAACCGGACCTTCTGCGTGAAGAACAAACGTTCCTCAAACCGCCGAGTCACGTCCTCGCAGCTTCTGCTTTCAGAGGGAAACAGGAAGTGGACCACACGCTTCCTGCACCGGGCGCTCATCGGGGTTAATGTCGGTCGGATTCTCACTGAGCTTCAGTCAGTCCAAACCGTTTCTTCTCAACATTAAACATCAGGTGGTCATCAGGAGTCGCCACGGGGTCCAAAGATCACGTCTGACCACAGAGCATCAGCGTTAAGGTTCTGAGGAACCAATGAGGAGAGTTCAGGAATCTCAGGTCATGTGACAGATGAATTCAGAACTTTGAGACAAGGTGGTCACCATGATGTCACCGTGATGTCACCGTGATGTCACCGTGATGTCACCGTGATGTCACCGTGATGTCACTGTGACGTCTCCAGAGTTTGTGTTTCACAGCTGAACATCTCAGCATCACATCCTCCTCCTGGTTCAGGTGAGAGGAGGAGGAGCCGGGGGGGCAGACACACACAGGAAGTGACCTGTTCCCTCTGCTGCAGAGGTCATGTGATCATGTTTACATCACCTGACACCTTCAGCTCTGATCTGTTCACATCTTTGTGTCTTCTTCGTGTGTGTCAGCACTTCTTCACCAGAGGTTTGTTTTATTTTCTTCATGTTTGTGTCCCGTGTCAGAAGCTCCTCCCCCCCCCACCCCCCCCTCACTCAGTGAACCAGTGGAGGCTCCTCTGCTGTTCACACTGCTCCTGGACTCAGACTCTATACAGGAGCTCATGAGGAGGAGAAACTGAGTGTGGTCCTCCAGAAGATCAGCTCTGAAAACAGATCTTGAGAACTTGGTTAGCTTGCTCCTGATTGGCTGCTGCAGTTCATAGATTCATTTCTTCTGCTCGCTGAACGTAATCACCTGCAGCCGCGGCGAGGACCTGGAGGTCGACGTCTTCTGGACACGTTGGCGCTGACGGAGACTTTTGACTCGTCCATGTTCTTGTGTAACTCTGTAAGGAGCTTATCGATGGGAGCGGGTCTGATAATGGCGTTTCAGAGATAACGAGTAATAAACTGAGAAGGAACCACTTCAAGAAGACCTTTAATTTGAAATCCTGCAGCTGTTAACACTTCCTGTCTATTTCCTTCACTGCAGCGTTTATCAATCAATAACAGATTGTACGGTATCAATCCGGTGTCAAACTGATATCACACGTCCTTAAAGGTACAAGGTTCTGAACGCTGCTGATAATCACTCCCAGCATGCACCTGGATGACACCTGAAATCCAGTGACCTTATCCTGCAGATGTGACCAAATGATGTGGAGAGGGACAGGACGCCTCCAGGGGATCGTGTGGAAGTGCTGCGTCCACAGCGGGCGCTCGCCAGAGACACCGGGCGCTCGCCAGAGACACCGGGCGCTCGCCAGAGACACCGGGCTGCTCCCAGAGACACCGAGCTGCTCGCCAGAGACACCGGGCTGCTCCCAGAGACACCGGGCGCTCGCCAGAGACACCGGGCTGCTCCCAGAGACACCGGGCGCTCGCCAGAGACACCGGGCGCTCGCCAGAGACACCGGGCGCTCGCCAGAGACACCGGGCGCTCGCCAGAGACACCGGGCGCACGCCAGAGACACCGGGCGCTCGCCAGAGACACCGGGCGCTCGCCAGAGACACCGAGCTGCTCGCCAGAGACACCGGGCTGCTCCCAGAGACACCGGGCGCTCGTCAGAGACACCGGGCTGCTCCCAGAGACACCGGGCGCTCGCCAGAGACACCGGGCGCTCGCCAGAGACACCGGGCGCTCGCCAGAGACACCGGGCGCTCGCCAGAGACACCGGGCGCTCGCCAGAGACACCGGGCTGCTCCCAGAGACACCGGGCGCTCGCCAGAGACACCGGGCGCACGCCAGAGACACCGGGCGCTCGCCTGAGACACCGGGCGCTCGTCAGAGACACCGGGCGCTCGCCAGAGACACCGGGCGCTCGCCAGAGACACCGGGCGCTCGCCAGAGACACCGGGCTGCTCCCAGAGACACCGGGCGCTCGTCAGAGACACCGGGCTGCTCCCAGAGACACCGGGCGCTCGCCAGAGACACCGAGCTGCTCCCAGAGACACCGGGCGCTCGTCAGAGACACCGGGCGCTCGCCAGAGACACCGGGCGCTCGCCAGAGACACCGGGCGCTCGCCAGAGTCGGAACAAGGATCGAACATTCATGATGCAGCGATCACGTGATCCGAGGCCACGGCCGTGATGTCACAGGAGACACCAAGAGCTGTGATTGGCTGCTGGAGTTCTGGTGTTTGTCTTCATGTGAACATGTGACACGCTGCTTGATGAGCGACGGAGGAACATTCACTAAACTTTGATGTACGAAGATCAGATTTGTTCATTTAAAACATCAACAACTTATCATCAGATCAAATAAGAATTTGACAGTTTACTTTTATTTTACAGTTTGGACTGAATCAATCAATTTGAGATATTTAATTTGACAACATTTTGTTGGTTGGTCTTTTACAATAAAATGTTTTAAGTAAACAAATAATAAACTAAATATTGCAGATTTGAGCTCTGTCGAGCTAATAAAGGTTTGTTTGAACTCACACTCATGTTGTTCGTACGGCGGGTAGTTGAGCCTCACGGCGATGAGGATGAAGAAGATGAAGAGCGGCCAGACGATCTCCAGCAGGAGCTGAGGCTGAGACAGGAAACAGAAACGTGTCACAGCGCCGCTAGAAGCCTTCAACAGGAAGCAGCTGCACGTGTTTATCGATTTATGAAAACACACGTTCACACGTTCACGGCTTTATTGTCCGAGACGTGACGGAGCCAAACATCAGAGATCAGGTCTGAACTGAGCAGGTTCTAATGGATCAGAGAAGAAGATCGATACGATGATCGATCTTCCTCTTGGATTCTCAGAGGAAATCAATCAACAAACAGACGACGTGGCGTCCGACTCTCGTGATTATTACAGAGGATGTTATGATCGATCAGTGAAATCATCATGTGACTGACCGTCTGTCGGCGTCTGTACGTGAAGTTCTTCCACAGCAGCAGACCCAGCTGCGTGAAGACGGACATGTCCCCCAGCCGTCCTCTGATCCTCGTCCTCTGATCCTCGTCCTCTGATCCTCCTGCAATGATCCTCAGCTGCTGCTCACACTGCAATAACAGATCAGACAACACACAGCTCAAAGGTGGCAGGGTCAAAGGTCACAGCTGATATTAGTCTCACACACACACACACACACACACACACACACACACACACACACACACACACACACACACACACACACACACACACACACACACACACACACACACACACACACACACACACACAGTTCACTTCTGTTTGCAGGTTAACATGGATCCGTGTTTTACACACGTGTCCGATGAGAGAGACAGACAAGACAGGGTGAAGACAGACAGAGTGAAGACAGACAGAAGACAGACAGAAGACAGACAGAGTGAAGACAGACAGAAGACAGAGTGAAGACAGGGTGAAGACAGACAGAAGACAGACAGAAGACAGAGTGAAGACAGACAGAAGACAGAGTGAAGACAGACAGAAGACAGACAGAAGACAGAGTGAAGACAGACAGAAGACAGAGTGAAGACAGAGTGAAGACAGACAGAAGACACACAGAAGACAGAGTGAAGACAGACAGAAGACAGAGTGAAGACAGACAGAAGACAGACAGAAGACAGACAGAGTGAAGACAGACAGAAGACAGAGTGAAGACAGGGTGAAGACAGAGTGAAGACAGACAGAAGACAGAGTGAAGACAGACAGAAGACAGAGTGAAGACAGACAGAAGACAGACAGAAGACAGAGTGAAGACAGACAGAAGACAGAGTGAAGACAGACAGAAGACAGAGTGAAGACAGACAGAAGACAGACAGAAGACAGAGTGAAGACAGACAGAAGACAGAGTGAAGACAGACAGAAGACAGAGTGAAGACAGAGTGAAGACAGACAGAAGACAGAGTGAAGACAGACAGAAGACAGAGTGAAGACAGACAGAAGACAAACGAATCAACGTGTGATGAAGGTGAAAACGTGATTGATTCATGGCGACAGTGTGAGGTCAAAGGTCAGAGGTCACTCAGGTTCATGTTCACACCGATGAGTCTGATCAGATCAGCAGGACGAGAGGGGGGGGGGGACACACCATCATGACAATGAGCTTCAACTCTCTGAATAATGGGGGGGGGGGTTTAATGTGTGTGTAACTTTACTGTGAAGTGAACTTTATCCACCCCCCCCCCCCCCCCCCCCCACATTCCTCTGAGGTGTGAACTGTGTGTGTTAATGTGTGTCTGTGGGGGGGGGGTTATCAGCTGGTTATATAACTAGGTATATAATACTGATTAAATAATAAAATCCAGTTAAGTTGAAACAAATTAACTTATTTTTTCTCAGTTTTTCTAAAACAACACGTGATCAATACTTTAATGTAGTGAGTTTTTAATCAGCTGATCACTCAATGGCGCCTCCGGTGGTGGGTTCGAAAACTGCAGCTTCAAGCCTGAGAGGCTCCAGCTGCTTTTTATCTCTACAAGACATTTACTTTAATATCAACTTTGACCTGAGAGACACTCAGGTGAGACAGAATGAGACAGACTGAGACAGACTGAGACAGACTGAGACAAAGTGAGACAGACTGACAGAAAGTGAGACAGACTGAGACAAAGTGAGAGAAAGTGAGACAAAGTGAGACAGACTGAGAGAAAGTGAGACAGACTGAGAGAAAGTGAGACAGACTGAGACAAAGTGAGAGAAAGTGAGACAAAGTGAGACAGACTGAGAGAAAGTGAGACAAAGTGAGACAGACTGAGAGAAAGTGAGACAGACTGAGACAAAGTGAGACAAAGTGAGACAGACTGAGAGAAAGTGAGACAGACTGAGAGAAAGTGAGACATTTTGAGACAAAGTGAGACATGCTGAGAGAAAGTGAGAGACTGAGACAAAGTGAGACATGCTGAGAGAAAGTGAGACAGACTGAGAGAAAGTGAGACATGCTGAGACAAAGTGAGACATGCTGAGAGAAAGTGAGAGACTGAGAGAAAGTGAGACATGCAGAGACAAAGTGAGACAGACTGAGAGAAAGTGAGACAAAGTGAGACAGACTGAGAGAAAGTGAGACATGCAGAGACAAAGTGAGACAGACTGACAGAAAGTGAGACAGACTGACAGAAAGTGAGACAGACTGAGAGAAAGTGAGACAAAGTGAGACAGACTGAGTGAAAGTGAGACATGCAGAGACAAAGTGAGACATGCTGAGAGAAAGTGAGACAGACTGAGACAAAGTGAGACATGCAGAGACAAAGTGAGACAGACTGAGAGAATGTGAGACATGCAGAGACAAAGTGAGACATGCTGAGAGAAAGTGAGACAGACTGAGAGAAAGTGAGACATGCTGAGACAAAGTGAGACAGACTGAGAGAAAGTGAGACATGCAGAGACAAAGTGAGACAGATTGAGAGAAAGTGAGACAAAGTGAGACAGACTGAGAGAAAGTGAGACAGACTGAGAGAAAGTGAGACATGCAGAGACAAAGTGAGACAGACTGAGAGAATGTGAGACATGCAGAGACAAAGTGAGACATGCTGAGAGAAAGTGAGACAGACTGAGAGAAAGTGAGACATGCTGAGACAAAGTGAGACAGACTGAGAGAAAGTGAGACATGCAGAGACAAAGTGAGACAGATTGAGAGAAAGTGAGACAAAGTGAGACAGACTGAGAGAAAGTGAGACATGCAGAGACCGGGACAGCCCGGGGACAGACCGGGGGACAGACCGGGGGACAGCCCGGGGACAGGATGTCTTACCTCGTGTCGCTCCTCCGCTGCACTGACGCTCTTCAGCTGCTGCACGAGACCAAACCTCCGACTGTTGTTACCCCCCCCCCACACACACATACACACACTTCCGCTCTAACACTTCAAAATAAAAGACGCCCAAAATAATTGAATTACAGACCGGAAGCAGAAGAGGAGGACAAGACAATTGCAGATTATATCCGGTAAATCAGACGACAGTTTCAAAATAAAAGACCAATCAACTGATGTTTCAAAATAAAACAACAAATTACTCAATGATTTACAGCAGGGGTCTTCAACGTTCTTCAGGCCAAGGACCCCCAAACAGGTGGAGAGATGGAGCAGGGACCCCCTACTATATATATTTTATAAAATTGTGTTTTGTATTAAACTGGACCTAGTGCCATGTTCAACATAACTACCCTGATATTGTGCATTCAATACTAAGCTATTCAAATATTACAAGGGTTCATATATTCATATTTTTAATTTAAACATGTGCAAGGTACAGGGGGGGCATGCCACTGCTGTTTATAAACATACAGTGGGTACAGAAAGTATTCAGACCCTTTTAAATGTTTCACTCTGTTTCATTGCAGCCATTTGCTAAAATCAAAAAAGTTCATTTTATTTCTCATCAATGTAAACTCAGCACCCCATCTTGACAGAAAAAAACAGAAATGTAGAAATTTTTGCAAATTTATTAAAAAAGAAAAACTGAAATATCAAATGGTCATAAGTATTCAGACCCTTTGCTCAGTATTGAGTAGAACCTTTTGAGCCAGTACAGCCATGAGTCTTCTTGGGAATGATGCAACCAGTTCTTCACAGCTGGATTTGGGGATCCTCTGCCATTCTTCCTTGCAGATCCTCTCCAGTTCTTTCAGGTTGGATGGTGAACGTTGGTGGACAGCCATGTTCAGGTCTCTCCAGAGATGCTCCATTGGGTTTAGGTCAGGGCTCTGGCTGGGCCAGTCCAGAATGGTCACAGAGTTGTTCCGAAGCCACTCCTTTGTTATTTTAGCTGTGTGCTTAGGGTCATTGTCTTGTTGGAAGGTGAACCTTCGGCCCAGTCTGAGGTCCAGAGCACTCTGGAAGAGGTTTTCTTCCAGGATATCTCTGTACTTGGCCGCATTCATCTTTCCTTCAATTGCAACCAGTCGTCCTGTCCCTGCAGCTGAAACCCCCCCCCCCCCCCCCATAGCATGATGCTGCCACCACCATGTTTCACTGTTGGGATTGTATTGGGCAGGTGATGAGCAGTGCCTGGTTTTCTCCACACATACCGCTGAGAATTAACGCCAACAAGTTCAATCTTGGTCTCATCAGACCAGAGAATCTTATTTCTCATAGTCTGGGAGTCCTTCATGTGTTTTTTGGCAAACTCTCTGCAGGCTTTCATATGTCTTGCACTGAGGAGAGGCTTCCGTCGGGCCACTCTGCCATAAAGCCCCGACTGGTGGAGGGCTGCAGTGATAGTTGACTTTGTGGAACTTTCTCCCATCTCCCTACTGCATCTCTGGAGCTCAGCCACAGTGATCTTTGGGTTCTTCTTTACCTCTCTCACCAAGGCTCTTCTCCCACGATTGCTCAGTTTGGCTGGACGGCCAGGTCTAGGAAGAGTTCTGGTCGTCCCAAACTTCTTCCATTTAAGGATATGGAGGCCACTGTGCTCTTAGGAACCTTGAGTGCTGCAGAAATTATTTTGTGACCTTGGCCAGATCTGTGCCTTGCCACAATTCTGTCTCTGAGCTCCTTGGGCAGTTCCTTCGACCTCATGATTCTTATTTGCTCTGACATGCACTGTGAGCTGGAAGGTCTTATATAGACAGGTGTGTGCCTTTCCTAATCAAGTCCAATCAGTTTAATTAAAAACAGCTGGACAAAGAAGGAGTAGAACCATCTCAAGGAGGATCAGAAGAAATGGACAGAATGTGAGTTCAATATGAGTGTCACAACAAAAGGTCTGAATACTTATGATATATACCATGTGATATTTCACTTTTTCTTTTTTAATAAATTTGCAAAAATTTCAACATTTCTGTTTTTTTCTGTGAAGATGGGGTGCTGAGTGTACATTAATGAGAAATAAAATGAACCTTTTTTGATATTTGCAAATTGCTGCAATGAAACAAAGAGTGAAATATTTAAAAGAGTCTGAATACTTTCCGTACCCACTGTACATCTTGCATACAACACTGAGCTATTAAAGTAATTCACAGATTCATGTTTTTATTTTAAACATACATGTAGAAGAGACAGTGAATCCTCATCTGTGGATGGCACACATACTCCCACATTAGTGAGATGTGGGACCCTGATGGGTAGCACACAACTTATCTAATCTTGGATGGATGGAGGTTGTCAGGCAGAGGGTCAAATCAGCCTCACAATATGTTGGATGCATGTTAATGTGTATTGAAAGACATTTAAATTCGTGAAAAAAAAAAAAAAAAATTTAATTTTTTTTAAAAATTGTCTAATCAACCAAAGATTTCGCGACCCCCCTGCAGTACCTCCGCGGACCCCCTGGGGGTCGCTGACCCCCTGTTGAAGACCTCTGCTCTACACTTTAAGTAGCTGGTGCAATGGGGCATTTTATAATGTAATGACTCAAGCAGCAATGTTCAACATGTATGATTACATTTCTTTGATTAATCGATTAATCATCGTTCGAAGTTCGTTTTCTTTCTTTGTCACGAACCACAGACGGACGCTGAGTCCCAACCCGCCTGCAGTGGGCGCTGTGTTCCAGATGCTGAATCCTGGTACTGCAAATACTTACCAGGACTATGCAGACAGTGTCTTTGTCCATTTGCAAAATCTAAGCTTGAGAAGATAAGCTGTCCTAATATCATCTTGTCTGTCTACATGACAGAAGGTAGAGGGAATCAAAGCAGTGCAAGAGTCTGGTGCTGGTCAGAAGAAGAAGAGCTGTTTGGATTCAGTGAGGATCAACCTGACATCAGGAGACTTTCCCTGAAGTGAGCTCATGCAGTTGCCAGGTGACGTGAGGGACGGTCCAAGTCCCTGTAGGAGCGCTTTGTGCTGCTGATGTACGAGAGGACGAGTGGAACCATGGAGGTGGATGAAGCCAGAAAACAGCTCTTCACTTAGTCCTCCTTTGCACTGGTCGGAAAACCCACGAACATCTGGATTCTGTCTGCACATGTGTCTCCTGGAGACGGGTCCTCTCATGTGTCTCCTGGAGACGGGTCCTCACATGTGTCTCCTGGAGACGGGTCCTCACACGTGTCTCCTGGAGACGGGTCCTCACGTGTCTCCTGGAGACGCGTCCTCACACGTGTCTCCTGGAGACGGGTCCTCACGTGTCTCCTGGAGACGCGTCCTCACACGTGTCTCCTGGAGACGGGTCCTCACACGTGTCTCCTGGAGACGGGTCCTCACACGTGTCTCCTGGAGACGGGTCCTCACACGTGTCTCCTGGAGACGGGTCCTCACATGTGTCTCCTGGAGACGGGTCCTCACATGTGTCTCCTGGAGACGGGTCCTCACATGTATCTCCTGGAGACGGGTCCTCTCACGTGTCTCCTGGAGACGGGTCCTCTCATGTGTCTCCTGGAGACGGGTCCTCTCACGTGTCTCCTGGAGACGGGTCCTCTCACGTGTCTCCTGGAGACGGGTCCTCTCACGTGTCTCCTGGAGACGGGTCCTCTCACGTGTCTCCTGGAGACGGGTCCTAACATGTGTCTCTGAGGTTTCTACCGTCTTCACCTGCTACAGGTCTCAGGAGTTTGTCTCTTGTTGAAGGACAGAGGACGTCTCACCTTGTTAGAGACTGTGAGACAAACTGGGATTTTTACACAAATCAAATTTGAACCTTTGAATATTTAAGCTTCAGCTTCAGTTTGTCGGATTCTCTGTGTTTATTTAAAAACCTGGATCAACATGATTCATCTGAACATCTGTCTGACTGCAGCTGGGAGGGAACGCAGACATAGAAAGTCGAATGTCAAGTTTTTTTTAAAAGATTTTATTCTTACGTATTTTTCATGAACGTCCTGTTTTACACATGTGAAGGTATGAAACAACGTGGTCACCATGACAACAACACAGACATAAATTCTGTCCATTTTTCTGCAGCTGTTAAACGAATACAAGCTCCGCCCCCTCCAACTTTCACAACACAGGATTGGACACTGTCACTCACGAGTGACAGAATAACTCATGTACAGTTGTCATGGAGACAGGAATTTACTTCATGGGAGAAAAGGGACACGGGAACATGAGTTTGTTCTTCTGAGAGTCGAGATGGACGACACTGTCTCTGACTGAGGGAGAGATTATGATTATTGAAATGATTGTTCTGTTGGATTATTACTGATGACGTCACAGTGTCTCACCTGCAGCAACGACTCTGGAGTCAGTGTGAGCTCGGTGTCGCAGCTCGGCCCGATGGTCGGCGCTCTCAAACCACTGGAGAGCGTGAACTGAGCGCCACACGCACACGCACACACGCACACACACACACACACACACACACACACACACACACACACACACACACACACACACACACACACACACACACACACACACACATCGCACACACACACATCGCACACACACACACACACACACACACACACACACACACACACACACACACACACACACACACACACACACACATTAGGAGTTGGAGGACTGTGAATCTTCTGTGGTAATAATTTTGTCGGTGTGTTATTGTCGTTGTTTTTTCACCTCTGTTCAGTTTTCCAAACTCGCTGTGGAACGCTCCCAGCAGCTTGCCGTATCCTGGTGCATCATGGGAAGTTACAGCAGCCTGGAAGGCATCGGCCCAAACCGCTGGACCACCAGGACGCATGTGGTAGGAAACCAGCTCGTACACACCTGAAACACACACGTGCTATAAAAACAAATCGTCTGTGTTACAATGTGTGTGTGTGAGGGGGGGGGGCATACCGCCCTCCTGTGGCGCCCTCTGCAGCTGGCTCCAGGGAACCAGGTAGGTGACCTCGTTGTCCTGAGAGGTCAACATTGGTATGGCTTTGGAGATGTACTCTGAGATCCACGAGGGGTCGTGAGCGAGCGCCGCCCGCACCCCCGCCCGCTGAGCGTAGCTGTCTGATGGACGAGAGACGAGTCACTCACACGTTAAAAACCACCAACAAGAACTCCTCAGCAGAAGAACGCACTTACCATACTTCCATATATGGAAAACCTGGTTCAAGCCCCCATACTCAACACTCCAGTAGCCAATCAGCTCGGAGTGGGCGGTGCGCAGGTGGACCTTCTCATTGGTCAGTTTCAGGAAGGCGGCGTTCTGCTCTGGACGGATGCAGTAGGTGCGGAACTCGTAAAAGGCTTTCTGTTGTTGCTGGGGACCAGTGGAGAGACGCACACGAAGCTGCAGAGAAGAAACAAGACAGCAGAGGTCTCACTCTGATTGTTAAAATGAGCCTCACACCATGGGACCTGGACTACAGAAGGGTCTTGGACTACTAACTGGAATCGAACTACAGACCAGATCTTGACTACAGACTGGACCTGGACTACAGACTGTGTGTGCGTGTGTGTGTGTGTGTGTGCGTGTGTGTGTGTGTGTTGTTTTCTCTGTTTAAACAGTTTAATGTTTAACTTCAGTTTCAAGGTTTGACCTTTTCAAAGAATCACAGACTGGACCTTGACCTAAGTACATAACATGGTGAGACCAGTTCTGAAGTAGATCAGGTCTGTAGAGGATCTGAACAGGATCTGAACATGAACAGATGTAATACCGGTGCAGGTATGAACAGAACCAGGTGTGAAACCGGTGCAGGTGTGAACAGGATCAGGTCTAAAGAGGGGCTGAACAGAACCAGGTGTGAACAGAACCAGGTGTGAAACCGGTGCAGGTGTGAACAGAACCAGGTGTGAACAGGATCAGGTGTGAAACCGGTGCAGGTGTGATCCCGGTGCAGGTGTGAACAGAACCAGGTGTGAAACCGGTGCAGGTGTGATCCCGGTGCAGGTGTGAACAGAACCAGGTGTGAACAGAACCAGGTGTGAACAGAACCAGGTGTGAACAGAACCAGGTGTGGTACCGGTGCAGATGACTCACCTGAGCAGAAGCAGTGGAAACCAGAGTCGCAGCTGATCTCAGTGAAACTTTCCTGATCGACATCATGTTGAAAGTGAAGAGACGTGACGGTGCAGAGATCCTCAGAGAACAGGAGCTCTCACTTCAGACAGTAGCTTGTTTCGACACTTTCTGTGTCTGCCATAAAACCGAATTTACTGACATGTTTGTGAATAAACTTCAGTCATCTGCAGAAACACGTATTAATAATTTAACATCAATTCAAATACTCATATCATTATCAATGAATCATGCATCATTCAGTTTCTATATAAAACTAAACTGTTTGAACCATGACTAACATCGTTCCTGTAGTTGTAGCAGAGTGAGACCTCCTGTCGTCATTGTCTCACTCTTTTTTAAACGGAACACGAAAAGAGTATGTGTGACGTCAGATCCGTGCAGGAAGTGATCAACAGGCGCGTGTGTTCCATAGATTTATATATGGTGTGTTCCGGTTCCAAGGTGAAACCGGAGGTATGAGCGTGTCCCGGCTGTGTCAGGTGTGTGTCCGCCGGGTCTCCGGACCCTCCGGACCCGGGTCAGTGCGAGGTCTGGTCCGGATCTCCGGACCCTCCGGACCCGGGTCAGTGCGAGGTCTGGTCCGGGTCTCCGGACCCTCCGGACCCGGGTCAGTGCGAGGTCTGGTCCGGGTCTCCGGACCCCCCGGACCCGGGTCAGTGCGAGGTCTGGTCCGGGTCTCCGGACTCTCCGCACCCGGGTCAGTGCGAGGTCTGGTCCGGGTCTCCGGACCCTCCGGACCCGGGTCAGTGCGAGGTCTGGTCCGGGTCTCCGGACTCTCCGGACCCGGGTCAGTGCGAGGTCTGGTCCGGCAGTGGAGCAGCAGAGACCGTGGAGGAGTCCGGAGCTGCACCGTGGACCCGGACCTGGAGGAGCAGTTCGTGTTTGTGGACGACCCGGGTGAGACACGCAGGGGGGGACACACGCAGGGGGACACACGCAGGGGGACACACGCAGGGGGGGACACACGCAGGGGGACACACGCAGGGGGGACACACGCATGGGGAACACAAGCATGGGGACACACGCAGGGGGACACACGCAGGGGGGACACACGCAGGGGGACACACGCAGGGGGACACACGCAGGGGGACACACGCACCTACAGTTAAGCAGTTTCTTGTCTCCTTCAGTCTCTGGGAGACAGATCAATTAAAGGACAAAAAACAATTTAACGAAAGCTAAAACTGTGTGTGTGGGGGGGAGGGGGGAAACATACGTGTTCACAAAGGAAGGTGGGGGGGGGGCTTACCCCCCCTCTCACATGTTATGACGTGTTGAACCAGTTTCAATATTAATACCATGTGTGATATTGATGTAGTACCGGTCAGCTCCAGCGTGTGGCAGCACTGAGCTCCTCTCTTCTTCTGCTGCAGATACAGAGGACGACTCGCTTCAGGAGAAGAAGCTGCTCGACCAGCTGAGCTTCAAGGCCCCTCCCCTTCCTGTCCCCCCTCAGAAACACCTGAGGTCTCTGGAGCGCCAGCTGCAGGGGTTGGGGGAGGGGGCGGCGCCGGACCCCAGCTCTCTGATCCAGTTCCAGGACGTGGACTTCCCCCTGGATGAGAACCTGGTGGCTGCAAAGAGGAAGAAGAAGAAGAAGAAGGCGGCGCCCGGCGAGCAGAAGGTCTTCGGGTCTCCGGACGCTGACGAGCCGCTCAGTGACACCTGCTGCTCGGGCTGCGGCGCCCTGCTGCACTGCGCCGCCGTCCACGCCCCCGGCTACCTGCCCAGCGAGAAGTACAAGGCCCTGCTGCAGGGGGGGCGGGGTCTGCGTGGCGCCGTGTGCCAGCGCTGCCACCTGCTGACCCACCACCACCGGGCGCTGCACCTGGAGCTGACCCGGGACCAGTACCGGGCGGTGGTGCGGCGGATCCGCCCCCTGCAGGTCCTGGTGCTGCTGGTGGTGGACCTGCTCGACCTCCCGGACTCCATCGTCCCCGACCTGCCGGAGCTGGTCGGGACCAACAAGCACGTGGTCGTCCTCGGCAACAAGATCGACCTGCTCCCCGGGGACTCGCCCGGCTACCTGCGGCGAATCAAGGGCCAGCTGGCCCGGTACTGCCAGGCCGCCGGCTTCGGGGACCAGGTCACCGACATCCACCTCGTCAGCGCCAAGACCGGCTTCGGCATCGAGCCGCTGGTCTCCGGCCTGCAGCGGTCCTGGAGGTACAAGGGGGACGTGTACCTGGTGGGCGGGGCCAACGCCGGGAAGTCCACGCTGTTCAACACGCTGCTGGAGTCCGACTACTGCAAGTCCAACGCCACGCCGCTGGTCCACAAGGCCACCGTCTCGCCCTGGCCCGGTGAGACCCCCGCTCAGTCTGACACGCCCCCGGGAGGTCACGCCCCCGGGTGGTCAGCAGGTCAGAGGGCGGAGCAACCGTCACAGACAGAGAATGCTAATGAAATATTTAAATGTGTTTTAACCTGTTAATATTTAAACGTGATATTTTAGTTCAAATCAGTCGTGATTATTTACAGGATCAGACGTGGTGCGTTCAGTGTCATGTGACTGTGCGTGGTGCGTTCAGTGTCATGTGACTGTGCGTGGTGCGTTCAGTGTCATGTGACTGTGCGTGGTGCGTTCAGTGTCATGTGACTGTGCGTGGTGCGTTCAGTGTCATGTGACTGTGCGTGGTGCGTTCAGTGTCATGTGACTGTGCGTGGTGCGTTCAGTGTCATGTGACTGTGCGTGGTGCGTTCAGTGTCATGTGACTGTGCGTGGTGCGTTCAGTGTCATGTGACTGTGCGTGGTGCGTTCAGTGTCATGTGACTGTGCGCGGTGCGTTCAGTGTCATGTGACTGTGCGTGGTGCGTTCAGTGTCATGTGACTGTGCGCGGTGCGTTCAGTGTCATGTGACTGTACGTTCAGTGTCATGTGACTGTGCGTTCAGTGTCATGTGACTGTGCGTGGTGCGTTCAGTGTCATGTGACTGTGCGCGGTGCGTTCAGTGTCATGTGACTGTGCGTGGTGCGTTCAGTGTCATGTGACTGTGCGTGGTGCGTTCAGTGTCATGTGACTGTGCGTGGTGCGTTCAGTGTCATGTGACTGTGCGTGGTGCGTTCAGTGTCATGTGACTGTGCGTTCAGTGTCATGTGACTGTGCGTGGTGCGTTCAGTGTCATGTGACTGTGCGCGGTGCGTTCAGTGTCATGTGACTGTGCGTGGTGCGTTCAGTGTCATGTGACTGTGCGTGGTGCGTTCGGTGTCATGTGACTGTGCGCGGTGCGTTCGGTGTCATGTGACTGTGCGCGGTGCGTTCGGTGTCATGTGACTGTGCGCGGTGCGTTCGGTGTCATGTGACTGTGCGCGGTGCGTTCGGTGTCATGTGACTGTGCGCGGTGCGTTCGGTGTCATGTGACTGTGCGCGGTGCGTTCGGTGTCATGTGACTGTGCGCGGTGCGTTCGGTGTCATGTGACTGTGCGTTCAGTGTCATGTGACTGCGTGGTGCGTTCAGTGTCATGGGACTGTGCGCGGTGCGTTCAGTGTCATGTGACTGTGCGTGGTGCGTTCAGTGTCATGTGACTGTGCGCGGTGCGTTCGGTGTCATGTGACTGTGCGCGGTGCGTTCGGTGTCATGTGACTGTGCGCGGTGCGTTCGGTGTCATGTGACTGTGCGCGGTGCGTTCGGTGTCATGTGACTGTGCGCGGTGCGTTCGGTGTCATGTGACTGTGCGTGGTGCGTTCAGTGTCATGTGACTGTGCGTGGTGCGTTCGGTGTCATGTGACTGTGCGTGGTGCGTTCAGTGTCATGTGACTGTGCGTGGTGCGTTCGGTGTCATGTGACTGTGCGTGGTGCGTTCAGGGACGACTCTGAACCTGCTGAAGTTTCCCATCATCAACCCGACGCCCCACAGGATGTTCAGGAGACAGAAGCGACTGAACGAGACGTCGGGACGGACGGAGGACGAGCTGTCGCAGGACGAGCAGACCAGGATGAGACAGTTCAGCAGGCAAGGCTACTTAGTGGGTAAGGAGTGGGGGGGTCTCATGTTCATCTGGTCACATGATCACATGGTCACCCGGTCACATGTTCTCAGGTCGCGTTGGAAGAACATTCCGTGCCGAGGTCGGATCCGGACCAGATGAGATCCAGTTTGATCCGGACAGTTTGGCGTTTGGAGAAGATGAAGACGGAGAACTGAGGACAGGTGAGACACGCAGGGGTGAGGCATGGAGGGGTGAGACACGGAGGGGTGAGACCCGCAGGGGTGAGACACGCAGGGGTGAGACACGGAGGGGTGAGACACGCAGGGGTGAGACACGGAGGGGTGAGACACGGAGGGGTGAGACATGGAGGGGTGAGACACGGAGGGGTGAGACCCGCAGGGGTGAGACACGCAGGGGTGAGACCCGGAGGGGTGAGTCACGCAGGGGTGAGACACGGAGGGGTGAAACACGGAGGAGGGAGACACGGAGGGGTGAGACACGCAGGGGTGAGACACGGAGGGGTGAGACACGGAGGGGTGAGACACGGAGGGGTGAGACACGGAGGGGTGAGACACGGAGGGGTGAGACACGGAGGGGTGAGACACGGAGGGGTGAGACACGGAGGGAGACACGGAGGGGTGAGACACGGAAGGGTGAGACACGGAGGAGGGAGACACGGAGGGGTGAGTCACGGAGGGGTGAGACACGGAGGGGTGAGACACGCAGGGGTGAGACACGCAGGGGTGAGACACGGAGGGGTGAGACACGCAGGGGTGAGACACGCAGGGGTGAGACACGGAGGGGTGAGATACGGAGGGTGAGTCACGGAGGAGGGAGACACGGAGGGGTGAGACACGCAGGGGTGAGACACGGAGGAGGGAGACACGGAGGGGTGAGACACGCAGGGGTGAGACACGCAGGGGTGAGACACGGAGGGGTGAGACACAGAGGGGTGAGACACGGAGGGGTGAGACACGGAGGGGTGAGACACGCAGGGGTGAGACACGGAGGGGTGAGACACGGAGGGAGACACGGAGGGGTGAGACACGGAGGGGTGAGACACGCAGGGGTGAGACACGGAGGGGTGAGATACGGAGGAGGGAGACACGGAGGGGTGAGTCACGGAGGGGTGAGACACGGAGAGGTGAGACACGGAGGGGTGAGACACGCAGGGGTGAGACACGCAGGGGTGAGACACGGAGGGGTGAGACACGCAGGGGTGAGACACGCAGGGGTGAGACACGGAGGGGTGAGACACGGAGGGAGACACGGAGGGGTGAGACACGCAGGGGTGAGACACGGAGGGGTGAGATACGGAGGAGGGAGACACGGAGGGGTGAGTCACGGAGGGGTGAGATACGGAGGAGGGAGACACGGAGGGGTGAGTCACGGAGGAGGGAGACACGGAGGGGTGAGACACGGAGGGGTGAGACACGGAGGGGTGAGACAGGAACTCGGCTGGAGCGAGTCAACGTTTAACGTTTAAATACGACAAAGTTTACTCAACTTGTTGGTTTACTCCTTTGTTATTGTCCGGTTTTTAACTGATTGTTGACCGTCTGTCTAAAAAGTACAATAGTCTAATGTAATATAGATGTAATGGAGTAGATTTATAAGGTCAAATAAAATGCAAAACTAAATATTCTTAGTTCCATCAGTTTATAAAATAAGCTTTTATTATATTAAAGTTTGCCAGCTTTCTTTTATATAAACCACTACATAGTCTGTCTCTTGACCTCTGACCTTTCAGGGACCATCAGGACGCCCGAGGAGTTGAGCTACAACGAGCTGAAGGACGCTCACTGGCTGTACGACACGCCGGGGGTCATGAAGGACAACGACGTGAGACACACACACACATACACACACACACACACACAGACACACAGACACACACAGACCCAGGTCACGACAGACCATAATAATCTGTCTGTGTGAACGACTCTCGCCCAGATCCTCAGCCTGCTGAGCGAACAGGAAGTGAGGTCAGTGGTTCCCACGTCGGCCATCGTCCCGCGGACGTTTGTTCTGAAGCCTGGTATGAGTCTGTTTGTTGGGGGCGTGGCCAGGATCGACTTCCTGCAGGTGAGTCACAGTAAAGAATCAGTTGTCAAGGGCAACGGACAGTTACCTGGCCTCACTCACTCGTCATCTGTTGGTAAGTGACGTCTGTGATTGATTACTTTTCCTGTGCAGGGTCAGAAGTCCTGCTGGTTTTCAGTCGTGGCGTCCAGTCGTCTCCCGGTTCACGTCACCAGTCTGGACAAAGCCGACGCCCTTTACGCAAAACATGCCGGACACGTCCTGCTGGGGGTGCGTCACATGTTCACATGATCAGCCAGCTGTTGAGGTTAAACACTGAGGTGTGTGTGTGTGTGTGTGTGCGTCCAGGTGCCCATGGGCGGGGCCGAGCGGATGAAGGACTTCCCCACGTTAGTTCCTCAGGAGTTCAGGTTGGAGGGGCGTGGCTACCTGGAGGCGGCCGCTGACGTCAAACTGTCGTCTGCAGGTAAAAACACCGGAGACGCAACCGAGTCCAAAATCATTATTAATCAGTCCTGATTTTTATTGATTGCATCACTGAAACTTAACTTTGATCAAACGATCAATGACTTTGGTTCAGTTGTCAGAGAAACGATGACTCAGCGGTTTGTCTGCGTGCAGGTTGGGTCGCTGTGACGGCGGTGGAAGGCGATCAGGTGACACTCAGGGTTCTTGGTCCTCTGGGGGCGGGCTTCAGTCTGAGGACGCCACCGCTGCTTCCTCACATCGTCTCCCTGAAGGGAGAACGCATCCGGAAATCTGCCGCCTACAAACTGATGAGGCCTCCGGGGCTGATGGACGACGGCGTTTCGGCCAGAGGAGCCAAGAGGCCGCCGGTGAAGAGGAAGTGAAACCGGTGGACACAGGAGACGGAGAACGGGACGCTTTAAAAAGAAGTCTTTATTTAAAATTGGAGCAGTGTGAAGTTAGTGTTGGTCAGAGCTCCTCCTACCTGCAGACGGAGGAAACAGTGAGGTCAGAGGTCACTGGAAACTAAACGCCTCAGAGGATTCATGAGACTGTGTGAAAGTCACATCTGTGATGTTTTATTTTGAAGTCCTCAAGTGAAACTTTTTCTATTTGATTTTTTCCAATAATCAATATGTAACAGTTGATAATAAAAAGGTCAAATGACATCATGTGACGTGGTTCCTGCTGTTGTTTCCATGGAGACAAGTCTTCACTTTGGCTTCTTGACTAAAAGAGAAAATATTGCACCAATTTATTTACACGAGTTTCATTTATTATTTTACCTCCAGCAACAGTTTTTGAAGGTTAATAAACATTAAACTAATTATTTGTCCTGAGGGAAAATGAAATGTTTAATATTCGATGTTCAGTTCTACCTAAAACCAAAGTGGGCGGCGGCATCTTCCCGCTGAGGCTAACAGACGCTAAATCCACATGTGACTGAAACAAACTGCTGAGACGTTGATTGTCAAAGGCACTTCCGGTTTAAAAACAAAGATCCCCTCAGAAAAGAATATGTTTAACATGTACACATCACAATGAGCCAGCGTTTAAACGGGCCCCCCCCCCGAGCTGGCGCTCTCTGATGGAACGCCAGTTGGCATCACGTGCTGGCGCTTAATAGAAGTGAATATATAATGGGAACGCTTTAGATCTGGGAACCGGTAAAAGCTAACTGTCAAAAAACGTGTTAGCGTCCGTGCTGCTCATGGTGATGAAGGACTGAGAGCCGGAGGGATTTCAGATCAAAGAGCTACAAACTAACAACGCAAATCTGAAACTCTAACAAGACAAATCAATTTGGTCTCTGTCAACAGGTCAGAGGTCACATTCTGACTGGAGTTCAGTGATCTTATACAACCGTCATGACCCTTCACTTGGAGGAACTGGCTCAGAGCTTCAAGCCACGAAATGTAAACCATCCAAGCCGCTGAAGTCACTTCTGCCCCTTGGCCGGGTCGTCCAGGTAGTAGACGTTGACCAGGTGGCGGTTCAGGTGGCGGCGGTACTCCGCCTCCAGAGGAAACGTGCGGTCACAGAAGATGCACAAGTGGCTCTTGAGCTCCGTGGGCGTGGGGATCTCGTCGGTGGGCGTTTCCGGGTCGTTGGCCATCTTCCCGGACTGCGTGCCGGAGTCGTCGCTGCCCTCCGAGGCGCTGTCGCTGATGTCACTTCCTCCTTCGTGGCTGCTGTGAATCCCCTCGTCATCCTCGGGGTCAGCGGGTTTGATTCGCTGGCCTGGAAGCACCAGAGCGGGCGGCGATGTGGGTTTGAGGAAGGTCAGCGCAGGGCGGGTTTCAGCTGGAGAGGGCGTGTCCTCAGCTGGAGAGGGCGTGTCCTCAGCTGGGCTGCAGCTGTGTGACACTTCCATCTGCTCGCAGGTCTGGTTCCGAGGCGTCTCCAGCACAGTTTCATCTGGGGGGGGTTTCTGCTGCTCGGGGCAGGGTTCTGTCGGGGGGGGCTCAGGACTCGTGGCGCCCGCTGGGTTCTCTGGTGGCGTGGAAGCTTCTGGAGCTGATGTCATCTTCTCTTCAGCTGAGTCATCAGGTTGCTGAAGTCCTGGGACTCTCTTGCTGGACTTCCTGGTCCTCTTGTGCTTCACTGGTGTTTCCCCGTTGGATTTGAGCTGCGTGGGCGTGGCTTCATCGGCCTCGTTGGACCAATCGGAAGCGGCTTCCGACTGCAGCTTCTCAGCAGCTACGGCTTTCATCCGCCTGGTCTTGGACGGCGTCTCAGCTGAGCACTTTTTGGAAAGATCTAACACCTCTCCCACTTTCCTCTTGGAAGTCTTCTCCTTCCTCTGAGGACTTTGTGGTTTCTCTTGAGCTTCTTCTTCTTCTTCCACATGTTCTCTAGTTTTCTCCGTCTTCTTTGATCCCAACTTCCTATGTTTATTGAAGCTTTTGTTCTCCTTTCCACTGCCATCATTCTTCTGTTCTTTTTCCCTCCCAGGCTTCTCTTCATCTTTGACCACCTTTGTCCACACGATTCTTTCCTCCTTGGATCTGTGTTGGTCAGATTTCTCTGTGTCCTTCTGGTCTTTGAGGGATTTGGGTTCTTCTGCTTGGTCCTGAACCGTTGGTTTCTCTGCCGGCGGCCTCTTGACCCGCCTCTTGACCTTAGTGTCTGTGTTTACAGAAGCCATCGTCTGTGTTTCTTTAGCAGTTGAGTTGTCTGTATGTTTTTCGTTGACCTTCTCGTTTTTCTTCTGCCTTGTTGTGATTTTTCTCTCTGGCTCCATCTTGTCCTTTGTTTTCAGCAGCTTCTCTTTCTCGGACGTGACGTTGGATTTCTTCGGAGCCTTTTCCGGTGTTTCACTCTGCAGCGAGTGGGCGGAGCTGGGCCGGCTGCTCTTTCTGGTTGACAGATTGATTGGGCTGGAGTCCAGAGTCTCAGCCTCATTTCCATCATCCATGTCAGAATCCTCCTCAATGCAAGATGAATTGTCAGGCTTGCTTGCTCTGGGGTCTGAGTTTTGTTCCACGCTGTCAGGACCAAGCTTCTTGGCTCGCAGTTTGACTTTGGAGACGTCCACGGAGACGTCGCAGCCGGAGTGCCTGGACTTGATGTGGTACTGCAGGTTGCATTTCTTGGAGGCGGCGTATTTGCAGAGCGGGCAAAGGAACTGACGAGGATTGAGGTGGAGCTCCACGTGCTTCTTGAAGTTGCTGCGGTCGGCGGTCTTGTAGTCGCAGTAGGGGCAGGACAGAGGCTTGGGGCCGTTGTGGACCTGCCGGGCGTGACGGGTCACCTCGTGCTGATTGGCTGCCAGGTAGTTACAGCTCTCACACTTGAACGGACGCTCACCTGCACACAGAGGATGAGATGTTATGAACCTGCAGCAGCCTGTAAGTCACACACCAGAGCTTCATGAGTCGTACTTCTCCTCCTCAACTCCTACCATCTAGCTTCCCATAACTCCGCTCTCTGATAAAGGTTTGCAGAGATGTTTACATGAATCTTCGGAGAAGCATAATTCTAGCTTAACACTATCTACAGGTGGAAAACCAGCGGCCATCTTTGTTTGATTCCGAAACAGGTTAAAAATGGTTTATTGTTGATGGACAGAACATTGTTCAGCCAGTTGTTCGGAGTCTTTGGATTCTGGAGAAACGCTCACAGAACACGGGTGTTTCCTATAGAACCGGTTCCTGAATCAGACTCGCTACAAACTGAATCATTCTTCAATGATCTGAGACATGACACGTGTTGTTCATGTCGATCATTAGCTCATAAACGTTTTTTTATTAAACCTACACAGAGCTGATATAAATTATTAGATTCTAATGTTTTGATGAGTAGATGTTTCTATGTTTTAAATCAGTGTTTATAACTTCAGACCATGAACATTAACACTGATGTGTAATCAGGACATGCAGCTTTCAGGTCGTCACCACAACACAACAGATAAACCAACACAACACAACACAACTCAATACAACACAACAGCACACAGGAAGTGACATCATGTAAAAGACTTTACCATCAATCCTCTGCTTCAGTGAGCGCAACACAAACACACAAGAGTCAACAGTGAGTGACAGGAACAACATCAACCAGTTAGTGGCAGTAACACAACATGGGTCACAGTCGCAGATCATCTTTACAAACAGTCTCTGGTGGTTTTTGTTTCCAGGAGACGAGGAGTGTAGGACTGACCTGAGTGAGTCCTCATGTGTCGGGTCAGGTGAGTCTTCTGGGAACTGGAGTAGTCACAGTACAGACACTGGAAGGGACGCACACCTGTACAACACACACATCACATGTTTACCTGGATCAAAATAAACTCATCACAACAAATCATATCAATCATCACAAAGCAGGAGGCGGAGCCTGAACCAGTCTTCAGGTGTTGGTTCCACGGCTTGGTGCGGAGAGACCGATGCTCTCCGTGTTATGAGGCAGATTTAGAAACAGCTGCACTTTCTCACACTGTCAAAAACTGAAATATCAGCGAGGAATTATATCACAAATTTGAAAATAAAATTGCCTGAATATATTAGTTAGACGCAAAGGGAGATAATAGGCTTCATTCTAGGGGAAAAGAAGATTTAAGTATGTGATGACCTGTCATAAATATGTTTTATAACAACATCAACTTTGTGTCCATCAGTGATTTGCAGATGGGACTCACCTGTGTGAGTGCGGATGTGTTGGATGTAGTTGCTCTTGCGGTCGGAGAAGTAGGAGCACTGGCTGCAGGTGTGAAGTTTACTGGGGAAGTGGTTCCTCAGGTGTTTCCTCCAGTGGTACTGACTCACCGTGGTGTATGGACACAGCGTGCACTTAAACACCCTACACACACACACACACACACACACACACACACACACACACACACACACACACACACACACACACACACACACACACACACACACACACACACACACACACACACACACACACACACACACACACACACACACACAGTTAGTACTTGGGTGTGGACGTCGTCTTAAGCTTGAACTGAAGAAGTTGCTCTTGGATAAAGCTGATAGTTCTGGATCAGGTCCTGAACCATCCCTTAGTCCTGCGGCTACAGGTCTGGACTGCTGGAGAACTCCCATCATGCACTGGGCTCACAGATGAATAGAGGTGAAGGTGAAGGTTACCTGTGGTCCTGGCCCTCCTTGCTGTGGTGCTTCAGGTGTGCGATGTAGTGGTCGTATCGGTTGGTGTTGTATCCGCACCGTTCACACCTGATCAGCCCTTTGATGTCACCTGTGGTGCCCCCCGTCTCTCCGCCGCTGTCCCCCTCCCCGCCCGACGGCGGCTGGGACTCGGGGTTCTCCGTCTCCTTGGCCTTGGTCTTGCTGCGCCCCTCCACCCGGTTCACCACCATCATCTTGCTGACGCTGTGGCTGCTGAGGTGTTCCACGAACTGCTGCTCGCTCTGCGCCTGGAAGTGACACGGCTTGCAGTGGAACGGCTTCTTCTTCTTCGCCCCCCCCTCCCCGGGGACAGGGCCGTCTTTAAGTCTGACCACCTTCTGGGGTATTTTCTTTTCAGTGGGGGGGCAGGGCTGAGGTCGGTGAGACAGGTCTTCAGCTTTGTCCCCATCGTCCTCCTCTTCGTCCGCTGCATGGTTACCACCGACGACCACGGCGCTGAGGGGGGCGGGCGACTCGGGGTACTCGATGATGCAGACCTCTCTGTGGTTGTCGTAGCTGTACCTGCTCGGACAGGAAGTGAACACAGGTCAGAGAGATTCACCACACGCACACAAGTGACCTGGAGCGACCTTTATAACCTTAAGGCTCCAGTACGCTACTCCCAATCCACCAGATCTACCGGATCCACCAGATCTACCGGATCCACCAGATCCACCAGATCCACCGGACGGATCCACCAGATCCACCGGATCCACCAGATCCACCAGATCCACCGGACGGACGGATCCACCAGATCCACCAGATCCACCGGATCCACCAGATCCACCAGATCCACCAGATCCACCGGATCCACCGGATCCACCAGATCCACCAGATCCACCAGATCCACCGGATCCACCGGATCCACCGGATCCACCAGATCCACCGGACGGACACGTTTTGATTCATAGTTTTTCAGACATTTGGTGCTGAAAACAATTCAGCACCAGAGCAGTAGGTGGCGCCACGGAAGACGAGCTCAGAGAAGTCTACCTCATGAGTTCTCAGAAGACGTCCACGTGTGTTTATTGACCCCCCCCCCACTTCCCTCACACACAGGGTACGATGGCAACTACATAAAATAAAGTGACACCCAGCGGATCAAAATGCTGATGTGATCGTTTCTTAGCGCAGCGGTTCCCCGGTCTTGATTCCGAACTGCGTTGCTAATCCCACAGCTTGAAGCTACACGGAGGCAGCTAGCCCCCCGCCCCCCCCCCCCAGCTTCCACACACAGTCAGCAGGGACTCCCGACACTAACTACCCCCCCAGCGTTTGCTTCCGACCTGACGGTGTTTGAGAAACAGTGTCATGATGGAAGTGATGGAGTGACAGCGGGGTTTTGCACGCTAGCGCCGTTTTGAAAGCTCGTTGTAACCGTATGTGACCGAGCACACATGCCGTCAGCGCTCTAACGAGCCACCGTCAGGTTTCACACACTTGTCACATTAATCGTAGAATGGTAGTTGTGTTTGGGTTTATTGTGACATAGGGAAGGAAACAGGAAGTTTGAGGTCTGGAAATGCTGTCGTTAGCAGACCAATCACAGCCAGGGGCTGTCCCGAGGCTCTCCGAAATAACCACGTGTAGTTAGAAAAGTCAGAGGTGCACGAGAAGCTCTCCGAGGCGCTCGGGGGGGCGTTCCACGGCGGAGAGGGCGGTCCTATCTGTCCGTGTCCGTCAAAACAGAGAAGCATATATCGGCCTTTAATCTTTTTCTCACAGTCTTTGACTCGTTTGGCTGCTTTTAATACTTTTGAATTTACCTTTATTTCCACATAAATTCTTCACCATCCATTGAGTGCTATCGTTTTTTTCAGGTCAACTTTGTCGACAACACCAGACTTTTATTTTCTCACTTTGACACAGAACATTAACATATGACCACAAATACACCAAACACATTAAATGCAATATGGAAAATGATGTGTGTTTTACTATAAAAACCACAAACATGCTGAACGAAGCATTTTCAAAATGTTATGTTATATTTTAAGACATTAAGATATATTTGTAAAACAGATAAAACACACAACTCAAACAGTTGATGTGCTCTTTTAGACAAATCACTGTCTTTACATCAGATTAACGGTCAAACTGTCACTAAGTCAAATGCTATTTACTTGGTTGTGGTTTCATTTATTTTTGTCCAAAATTCAAACTATCAGCGTCTCTGCCCCCCCCCTGTAGTTATTCATTTTGTAGTGTTAATTTGTATGAACATATCTCCGTTTTGACAGAGATTAACCCATGACTAACCAGAGATAATCCAGATTTTAACCCATGACTAACCAGAGATAATCCAGAGATTAACCCATGACTAACCAGAGATAATCCAGATATTAACCCATGACTAACCAGAGATAATCCAGATATTAACCCATGACTAACCAGAGATAATCCAGAGATTAACCCATGACTAACCAGAGATAATCCAGAGATTAACCCATGACTAACCAGAGATAATCCAGATATTAACCCATGACTAACCAGATATAATCAAGAGATTAACCCATGACTAACCAGAGATAATCCAGAGATGAACCCATGACTAACCAGAGATAATCCAGAGATGAACCCATGACTAACCAGAGATAATCCAGAGATAAACCCATGACTAACCAGATATAATCCAGAAATTAACCCATAACTAACCAGATATAATCCAGAGATTAACCCATGACTAACCAGATATAATCCAGAGATTAACCCATGACTAACCAGAGATAATTCATAGATTAACCCATGACTAACCAGAGATAATCCAGAGATTAACCCATGACTAACCAGAGATAATCCAGATATTAACCCATGACTAACCAGATATAATCAAGAGATTAACCCATGACTAACCAGAGATAATCCAGATATTAACCCATGACTAACCAGATATAATCCAGAAATTAACCCATAACTAACCAGATATAATCCAGAGATGAACCCATGACTAACCAGATATAATCCAGAGATTAACCCATGACTAACCAGATATAATCCAGAGATTAACCCATGACTAACCAGATATAATCCAGAGATTAACCCATGACTAACCAGATATAATCCAGAGATTAACCCATGACTAACCAGATATAATCCAGAGATTAACCCATGACTAACCAGATATAATCCAGAGATTAACCCATGACTAACCCTATATAATCCAGAAATTAACCCATAACTAACCAGATATAATCCAGAGATTAACCCATGATTAACCAGATATAATCAAGAGATTAACCCATGACTAACCAGATATAATCCAGAGATTAACCCATGACTAACCAGATATAATCCAGAGATTAACCCATGACTAACCAGATATAATCCAGAGATTAACCCATGACTAACCAGATATAATCCAGAGATTAACCCATGACTAACCAGATATAATCCAGAGATTAACCCATGACTAACCCTATATAATCCAGAAATTAACCCATAACTAACCAGATATAATCCAGAGATTAACCCATGATTAACCAGATATAATCAAGAGATTAACCCATGACTAACCAGATATAATCCAGAGATTAACCCATGACTAACCAGATATAATCCAGAGATTAACCCATGACTAACCAGATATAATCCAGAGATTAACCCATGACTAACCAGATATAATCCAGAGATGAACCCATGACTAACCAGATACAATCCAGAAATTAACCCATGACTAACCAGAGATAATCCAGAGATGAACCCATGACTAACCAGAGATAATCCAGAGATTAACCCATGACTAACCAGATATAATCCAGAAATGAACCCATGACTAACCAGATATAATCCAGAAATTAACCCATAACTAACCAGATATAATCCAGAGATTAACCAGGTCTGTTGACAATGAAAAACTAGTAATGGATTAGGTGAAGTTTAAATTTGTGTAGCAATAGAAGAATCTCGGACCTGATGATGTTCTCGTCCTCGCTGTCGGAGAAGCTGCTTCCCACCGTCTTCAGCTCCATCATCTCCTTCTCGTCAGCCGTGCTGCCGTCACCGGCGCCGCCGTCACCGCCGCCGCCCTCCCCTGCCGTCACCGCCGCCACGTTGGCCAGCATCACCAGCTGAGGGGCGGGCAGCGTGTTAAGACTCGGACCCTCTTCCATGACAGAAACCCCGACAGGAAACATCTCCTCCGAAAAGACCGTGTGAGCGGCCATGTTGACTCGCACTCGTCACCTCCAGCTGTAGGTGAGAGGGTCAAAGGTCAAACACGAGTAAAGCATCAGATATATTGGATCTGATCTTGCTGCTGACCAGAGACTATGATGCAGCAGAGCTGCTTGATATACAGTATTGAAGTTCTCCTTCAACATGTTTCCCCTCATCGATGCTGCTAATAACTTTAATCCTGATGATGTTCTCCTCTACACAGCTGTGTCCCTTGTGTCCGTCCTGGGAGACGGATCCTCACATGTGTCTCTCTGAGGTTTCTACGTGTCTTCACCTGTTAAAAGGGTTTTTAGTAGTTTGTCCTGACTCTTGCTGAGGGTGAAGGACAGAGGATGTCTCACCATGTTAAAGCCCTGTGAGACAAACTGTGATTTGTGAATATGGGCTATACAAATAAAGTTTGATTTGATTTGATTCTGATCAACCATCAATGACACAATGAGTGTGAAGACATCAGAGGAGAAGAGAGATGCTTCAAATGTTTCACTCAAACTTTATGTGTCTGTCCGCAGGAAACAGTGTGTCTGTCTGTCGGCCATTTTGAAACAGCACCACAGCTCAGTCGACAGCGACACACGCGCACACACACACACACACACACACACACACACACACACACACACACTTACACACACTAACTGAAGCCTGATGACGAACAGTTAAACACATTTAAACAGAAATTAAGTTTAAATAACAACAGAAGTGACGTCAGTTTAAACTTTGAATCAGACAAACTCATTAAATAAATGAAGTAAATTCAGTTTGAATCCAGAGTGAACGTGAAGTTGTTAATATAAATTAAATAATACAATTAAAAGTGTAAGAACCGGGGTTGTGTGTGTTGTGTGTCCGCGGAGGTTTCTTCTGGGCGGGTTGTGTGTGTTGTGTGTTCGCTGAAGTGACTCTAAGTACCGGGGTTGTGTGTGTTGTGTGTCCGCGGAGGTTTCCTCTGGGCGGGTTGTGTGTGTTGTGTGTGTGTTGTGTGTCCGCGGCCCCTGGGCGGTTTGTGTGTGTGTGTTGTGTGTTGTGTGAGTGTTAGCCTTGGTCCTGATCAGCCCCGGACAGCGACTCCATTTTGCCCTGAACTCGACACAACTTTCCCCGGAGCTCCGGCTGTTCGCCCGGCTGTTCCGGCTGTTCCTCCGGGCCCGCAGCCTCCCCCCGGCCCCGCGGTGACTCACCGGCTACTCCGGACAAACTTCCCCCGGGTTCCGAGCTCGTTCTCCGGCCTCGGGTCCGGTTCCTTCGACGAGCAGCGCGGAGACAAAAGTGAAGAAGAAGTTTCCGCACATTCCTGCACAGCAGCTGACGTACGGCCGTGACGTCATCACGTCGCCCTGTCCGCCGCCAGCTGCAAGTTTGTCTGGAAGTGAAATAACTGATTAAATCATCAATAAAATCACCAATAACTGATTAAATCATCAATAACATCACCAATAACTGATTAAATCATCAATAACATCACCAATAAATGATTAAATCATCAATAACATCACCAATAACTGATTAAATCATCAATAACATCACCAATAAATGATTAAATCATCAATAACATCACCAATAACATATTAAATCATCAATAACATCACCAATAACTGATTAAATCATCAATAACATCACCAATAACTGATTAAATCATCAATAACATCAATAACATATTAAATCATCAATAACATCACCATAAATGATTAAATCATCAATAACATCACCAATAACTGATTAAATCATCAATAACATCAAAAATAACTGATGAAATCATCAATAACATCAATAACTGATTAAATCATCAATAACATCACCAATAACTGGTTAAAACATCAATACAGCACCAATAAATGATTAAATCATCAATAACATCACCAATAAATTATTAAATCACCAATAACATCAATAACTGATTAAATAATCAATAACATCACCAATAAATTATTAAATCATCAATAACATCACCAATAAATTATTAAATCATCAATAACATCACCAATAACTGATTAAAACATCAATAACTGATTAAATCATCAATAACAGCACCAATAAATGATTAAATCATCAATAACATCACCAATAACTGATTAAATCATCAATAACATCACCAATAACTGGTTAAAACATCAATAACAGCACCAATAAATGATTAAATCATCAATAACATCACCAATAAATGCTTTAATCATCAATAACATCACCAATAACTGATTAAATCATCAATAACTGATTAAATCATCAATAACAGCACCAATAAATGATTAAATCATCAATAACATCACCAATAACTGATTAAAACATCAATAACTGATTAAATCATCAATAACATCATCAATAACTGATTAAATCATCAATAACATCACCAATAACTGATTAAATCATCAATAACATCACCAATAAATGATTAAATCATCAATAACATCACCAATAACTGATTAAAACACCAATAAATTATTAAATCATCAATAACATCACCAATAACTGATTAAATCATCAATAACATCACCAATTGTGTTGTGTGGTGAAGGCGGGGGGGCAGTTGTGTGGGGAAGGTGGGGGGGCAGTTGTGTGGTGAAGGTGGGGGGGCAGTTGTGTGGTGAAGGCGGGGGGGCAGTTGTGTGGGGAAGGTGGGGGGGCAGTTGTGTGTTGAAGGCGGGGGGGCAGTTGTGTGGTGAAGGTGGGGGGGCAGTTGTGTGGTGAAGGTGGGGGGGCAGTTGTGTGGTGAAGGCGGGGGGGCAGTTGTGTGGGGAATGTGGGGGGGCAGTTGTGTGGTGAAGGCGGGGGGGCAGTTGTGTGGTGAAGGTGGGGGGGCAGTTGTGTGGGGAAGGCGGGGGGGCAGTTGTGTGGTGAAGGCGGGGGGGCAGTTGTGTGTTGAAGGCGGGGGGGCAGTTGTGTGGTGAAGGCGGGGGGGCAGTTGTGTGTTGAAGGCGGGGGGGCAGTTGTGTGGTGAAGGTGGAAGTTCCCTCAGGTTGAAAGTCTGTAAAACCCGTTGAACACAGACTGCAGCTCGGAGGCTTTCAGCTCAGAGTGCGTGAGTTTGTTTATGACATGTTTAAATAATA
This sequence comes from Limanda limanda, assembly GCF_963576545.1. Classification (NCBI taxonomy): domain Eukaryota; kingdom Metazoa; phylum Chordata; class Actinopteri; order Pleuronectiformes; family Pleuronectidae; genus Limanda; species Limanda limanda. The sequence continues at coordinate 28,879,641 of NC_083645.1, read as the reverse complement.
TTAATAATGGTAATAATACATTTTATTTGTATAGCGCTTTTAAAAGGCATCAGACACTTAACATGGTAAAAAGAGTGACAGTACTAACAATAGCAACAAGGTAACATTAGAACACTTAAAAGAGTTATTTTACGTTAAAAACAATTAAGATAAAATAAGAAGTCCTTTATTAGTTTATTAATTTATAATGTTACAGCAGCAGAAGACATCACACAGGTAGCATCCAGTGAAGGAATATAAAGAAATACAAATATACAACAAATATATAGAATATAAATGTGATTACACCGGTTATTACAGTGTAAATACATGAATTATGTATCAGAATATGTACAGCAAACATAACCGTTTATTTTGCACAGAATTCTTTACAAGCACCAGTCTGACTGCTGCAGGAATGAGCTGACTCTGGTCCTACAGGGGGGGGGGGGGGGTCAGGCTCTGCTGACCAGTCCAGTGTCTTCCTGTCAGCAGTGGGACTGCTGCTGCCCCAGCTAACCATTCCAAAGAAGATGGCAGATGCCACCACAGAGTCATAGAAAGTCTTCAGGAGCGCCCCCTGTAGTCCAAAGGACAGATCGGCTCTGGCCCTTCTCAAAGACTGCACTGCATGAGTGGTCCAGTCCAGTTTATTGTCCAGGTGAACACACAGGATCTTATATGAGGTCACGGACTCCATGGGAGGGACGGGAGTCCTGCGTCCGTCCTCTGCGTTCCTCGTCCTCCTCGTCAGTGATGAGTCATCAGAGAACTTCACCAGGTGACAGGAGTGTGAGTGGCAGGTGAAGTCTGCAGTGTAGAGGGTGAAGAGGTCCAGGACCAGGACCAGGACCAGGACCAGGACCGGTGCCTGAGGGGCCCGTGCTGCAGAGAGCTCCGGGCTCCTCACCATGATCCTCACATTGCTCCCAGGCTTCTCCAGATGAGAAGATCTTTGTGTTGTAGATAGAGGATGGCGTCTTCCACCCAGATGCCCGGCTGGTAGGGGAACTGCAGCTGGTCCGTGGAGGGTCTCAGGGGGCCGAGATGTTTGAGGACGAGCCGCTCGAGGGTCTTCATAAGGTTCGGATGTTAGTGCCACCGACCTGCAGCTACTGAGGTCTTCTGGGGGCGGAGTCCTTGGCACCTGTGCTGGAAGGAGGTCTTCCATAGCTGTTGTCATGTAGCTTTTTAGTCTTTTGAACATCAGCTGATACAGATGAGAGCAGATGTTTCTGCAGGAGCCTCACAGTGAGAGAGGGAGGAGGAGGTGGAGCACCAGCCTCTTCTCCAGGAACCATGAGTCTTCTGAGGCAGAGCAAGTGGTGCAGTGCATGTTGTAAGCCTGTGTTAAGTAAAGGTGATGTTGAGGACTTTTTATTTTTTGGGCTAGATGTTAATTGTACTGAAAATGATTTGATAGAATGTGACTTGGAGCCTGACAACCTCACAGCGTGAAGGAGGTCAACACTCCAGCTTCACTGATGGAGTCCCATCACTTTAGTTACTTTACTTTTTCATGGGGAAGGAGGTCAACACATCACCATGGTGACCCCAACCCTCTTTTGTAAAAGAAGCATCATCAACGTGACCAGGACCAATCAAACAATAATCAATGCATTTAAAAATAATAATAAATGGCTTTTATCAATGACGTCAGTAAAGAGACGTCATAGCAAGTCACACGCGGCAACCACGCCTCTTCCTGTACCTATCCATACAGCACCTTCGACCACACGGAAACACATCAGCCTTCAGAATAAAAGTTCAACGCATCTTTACACACACTTACGTAGACTCATGAAGTGCACGTGCTCTTATACGGAGCTGTCGCAGGAACCGTCACTGATGCTACAGACACAGCCACAGGTGGGTTACAATATCAATAAAACCATAATAACATTTATTAAATTATACATTTTAGAACTACAAACAACATAAAGCCTCTAACAAAGCAGTGTCATACATATGTATAAGTATGTAATAACAAAAGATAATAGCCATGCTAACAACGCTACAACTACTAATAATGATATTAACAATACAAGTTAATGCTGATGGTAATAATGTTTTTCACTAATGTGAAAAGATAACGGACTTTATTTTGTCTTCAGCACCCGGAAGTGCAGCGGGTCGTTCCGTGCCCCTGACAGTCGGTGTCCTCCGCAGTGACCGAGCCGAAGGTTCCCGAGTGAGTTCGGAACTGGTCGTGTTCGCAGTGACGCTCGATCGGTGGAGTCGGTTCCGGTCGGTTCCAGTCGGTTCTTCTCGTGTGTTCGTCCCGTCGTGTCCAGCCGGTTGGACCGGGACCTGGTGCCGGGGACCCGGTGGAGAGGGACCGGGACGAGCCGGAGCCGCCTCTGGCTCCCGCTGCCCTAGAACCCGAACCCGAACCCGAACCCTGATCCGAACCCGAACCCTGATCTCACTTCGTGGTTAGGACCGAGCGGAGCAGAGCAAAATGGAGGCTGAGATCTAACGGACGCGCCGCGGACCCTCGGAGTCCTCTTCCTGCTTCCGGTTCCCCAGCGGCTCCTGCTGCCTCCTCACGCCGCTCAGCATGCCCGGGGACCCGGCCAGCTTCAGCCTCCTGCACCGGACCTGCAAGCTGGTGGTGCTGCTGTGTCTGCTCCACATCTCCGTCTCCGTCGTCTTCTACGTCCGCTCCATGGACATCCGGTCCGCCTTCGTCCAGAACCAGCAGGCCCACAGTAATGTCACTGAGCGGAACCAGCTCACATCCACCGGGGTCAGCTCCAGACCCGGGGTCAGCTCCAGACCCGGGCCGACCGAGACCCCGAAGGACGAGCCCGGGCAGGGCCCGCCGCCGCGGGGCGAGCCGGAGCCGGAGGTCCTGGAGCCGGTGGTCCTGGAGCTCCATCCGGGGAAGGAGCTGGAGAAATGCCCCGAGACGTCACCTCTGCTGGGTAAGACTGAGGGGAACCCTAACCCTAGGGAACACACAGGGGAACACACAGGGAACACACAGGGAACACACAGGGGAACCCCAACCCTAGGGAACACACAGGGGAACACACAGGGAACACACAGGGAACACATAGGGGAACACACAGGGAACACACAGGGGACACACAGGGGAACACACAGGGAACACACAGGGGACACACAGGGGAACACACAGGGGACACACAGGGGAACACACAGGGGAACACACAGGGAACACACAGGGGAACATACAGGGGAACACACAGGGAACACACAGGGGAACACACAGGGAACACACAGGGAACACACAGGGGAACACACAGGGGAACACACAGGGAACACACAGGGGAACACACAGGGGAACACACAGGGAACACACAGGGGAACACACAGGGAACACACAGGGAACACACAGGGGAACCCTAACCCTAGGGAACATACAGGGGAACACACAGGGAACACACAGGGAACACATAGGGGAACACACAGGGAAACACACAGGGGAACCCTAACCCTAGGGAACATACAGGGGAACACACAGGGAACACACAGGGAAACCCTAACCCTAGGGAACACACAGGGGAACACACAGGGGACACACAGGGGAACACACAGGGAACACACAGGGGAACCCTAACCCTAACCCTAGGGAACACACAGGGGAACACACAGGGGACACACAGGGAACACACAGGGGAACCCTAACCCTAGGGAACACACAGGGAACACATAGGGGAACACACAGGGGAACACACAGGGGACACACAGGGGAACACACAGGGGAACACACAGGGAACACACAGGGGAACACACAGGGAACACACAGGGAACACATAGGGGAACACATAGGGGAACACACAGGGGAACACACAGGGAACACACAGGGGAACACACAGGGGAACACACAGGGAACACATAGGGGAACACACAGGGGAACACACAGGGGAACACACAGGGGACACACAGGGGAACACACAGGGAACACACAGGAGAACACACAGGGAACACACAGGGAACACACAGGGGAACCCCAACCCTAGGGAACACACAGGGGAACACACAGGGAACACACAGGGAACACATAGGGGAACACACAGGGAACACACAGGGGACACACAGGGGAACACACAGGGAACACACAGGGGACACACAGGGGAACACACAGGGGACACACAGGGGAACACACAGGGGAACACACAGGGAACACACAGGGGAACATACAGGGGAACACACAGGGAACACACAGGGGAACACACAGGGAACACACAGGGAACACACAGGGGAACACACAGGGGAACACACAGGGAACACACAGGGGAACACACAGGGGAACACACAGGGAACACACAGGGGAACACACAGGGAACACACAGGGAACACACAGGGGAACCCTAACCCTAGGGAACATACAGGGGAACACACAGGGAACACACAGGGAACACATAGGGGAACACACAGGGAAACACACAGGGGAACCCTAACCCTAGGGAACATACAGGGGAACACACAGGGAACACACAGGGAAACCCTAACCCTAGGGAACACACAGGGGAACACACAGGGGACACACAGGGGAACACACAGGGAACACACAGGGGAACCCTAACCCTAACCCTAGGGAACACACAGGGGAACACACAGGGGACACACAGGGAACACACAGGGGAACCCTAACCCTAGGGAACACACAGGGAACACATAGGGGAACACACAGGGGAACACACAGGGGACACACAGGGGAACACACAGGGGAACACACAGGGAACACACAGGGGAACACACAGGGAACACACAGGGAACACATAGGGGAACACACAGGGGAACACACAGGGAACACACAGGGGAACACACAGGGGAACACACAGGGAACACATAGGGGAACACACAGGGGAACACACAGGGGAACACACAGGGGACACACAGGGGAACACACAGGGAACACACAGGAGAACACAAAGGGAACACACAGGGGAACACACAGGGAACACACAGGGGAACACACAGGGAACACACAGGGGAACCCTAACCCTAACCCTAGGGAACACACAGGGGAGCACACAGGGGAACACACAGGGAACACACAGGGAACACACAGGGAACACACAGGGAACACAAAGGGAACACACAGGGAACACACAGGGGAACACACAGGGAACACACAGGGGAACCCTAACACTAACCCTAGGGAACACACAGGGAACACACAGGGGAACACACAGGGGAACACACAGGGAACACACAGGGGAACACACAGGGAACACACAGGGGAACACACAGGGGAACACACAGGGGAACACACAGGGGAACACACAGGGAACACACAGGGGAACACACAGGGAACACACAGGGGAACACACAGGGGAACACACAGGGAATACACAGGGGAACCCTAACCCTAGGGAACACACAGGGAACACACAGGGGAACACACAGGGAACACACAGGGGAACACACAGGGGAACACACGGGGAACACACAGGGGAACACACAGGGGAACACACGGGGAACACACAGGGGAACACACAGGGGAACACACAGGGAACACACAGGGGAACACACAGGGAACACACAGGGAACACACAGGGGAACACACAGGGGAACACACGGGGAACACACAGGGGAACACACAGGGGAACACACAGGGAACACACAGGGGAACACACAGGGAACACACAGGGAACACACAGGGGAACCCTAACCCTCCTCCGCTGCTTCACACCTTTACTGTGAAAAACCAGTGAAACATTGAACACACCCATGTGTGAGACCAAAGCTCAAAGTACAAGAGGCTGTGCAAACACACAGTGGAAATCACAGAGGAACACACAGAGGAACACACAAAGGAACACACAGTGGTTAGATCTGAATAAACACACACTCAGGTCACAGAGGTTCATCCTCTGAGGAGAATCTAGATCTTTCAGAATCTCCTCAGAGGAGCTCTAAGGATCTGGTGGGTCTCTGAAGACCCTGGTCCTCCTCAGAGACTCCAACCATCCACACCAGCTCCCAGGAGCAGGTCAGCAGGTCAGCAGGTCAGCAGGTCAGCAGGTCAATTACCGTTTCTCTGAAGTGAACGAGCTCCGTACGACTGAAAACTGGTTTAACCTGAAGTTCACTTGAAATAATCCTGAAGTTAACCTAATGAAAACAAATCTTACTTATTGGGACAGACCTGTGGTCTGATGTGGTCTCAGTGACCTGAAGGGACCTTGTCTTAGTTGGACCAGTCATGTTTGTTTTTCTGACTGAGGTCCATGTTTTCTCAGCTGACGCACGCACACACACACACACACACACGTACACACACACACGCACACGCACGCACACGCACACACACACACACACACACACGTACACACACATGCACAAACATGTCTGTTCTTTCTTCACACCACGCAGCAGGAGATCTCAGACTCTTTCAGGATCACACCTGTTTCAGGTGAGGACGGTGATGAGCTGTTATCACCACAAACTCTCCTCGGTGTCTTTTTCGTGTGTGTCAGCACTTTTCCACCAGTAATAGTTTACTTTTCATTTTTGCATCTGCCCCCCCACCTCAGTTTGTATGTCTCTCACCGTGCGGGTGTGTGTGTCTGAGTGTATTTAGCCATGTGGTAGTAGTGTAGTGTGGAGGACAGATGACCTGTTGGACTCAGGTGCTCACTCTGGTGTTGTGTGTTCTCAGTGGGTCCTCTGCGGGTGGAGTTCACCACCTCCATCAGTCTGGAGCAGATCACCAGGAGCAACCGGAACCTGCGGCCGGGGGGGCGCTTCAAACCCACAGGCTGCCAGGCGCTGCAGAAAGTCGCCATCATCATCCCGTTCCGCAACCGAGACGAGCACCTGAAGTACTGGCTGTACTACCTGCACCCCATCCTGCAGAGACAGCAGCTGGACTACGGAGTCTACGTCATCAACCAGGTACCGTGAGGTCACAGGTCATCAGCTGCTTCACACCCAACGCCTCAGTTCCTCTGGTGGTCACTTCCTGTCTCTGTCGGCTCCACCTCTCCCCTGAGGAATGAGGAGGATTTGATTACATTCCATCACACTTACAGTTAGTACACTCAACCTGTCTGAGGGACCATCTCGGGGTTCGGTCTCCTGCCCAGGACCCTTCGGCCTGCAGGGGGGGGAGTGAGTGAATCTGTTCTGTTGAGGTGTGAAAGAGAAACTGACGGGAAACTCTGTAGCCGATTGTCCATATTTTACCTCCAGGTCTGGAACCAGATGTAGTTACTTGCACGTTTACTTGCTAGTCAAATATATATTTGTTCAATGGTTATGGTTCTCCTTTTATTATAAATATTTATTTAGATTTTCTTGGTGTAGGCAGGTAGAAGATCCCTGAGCAGACGGCAGCTTTGCCTCATTCAGGGAGTTTCCCAGGTGAGGACCTGTTCAACCCGTCAGCAGGTTGCAGATCAGATTCCATCTCCTGACCTGGTTCCATCGTCATGTTACTGGATCTGTGTCCATGTGACGTGTTCACAGGAACCTGATCTCCATCCTGCAGGAGACCAGGCTTCACGGATAGAGCTTCTTCTGGTTCTGATGGATCCTGTGGTTCTGATCTTCTCTCTGTTCTGATGGTTCTTGTGGTTCTGATCTCATGGTTCTGATGGTTCTCGTGGTTCTGAAGTTCTTGTGGTTGTGATGGTTCATGAAGAAGCCAATCACTGACTCTTTATATGACCAGATCAAAGTAACGCTGTTATCAGAAGCAGTGTGGGAGTGTCATCATCTCCATGGTGACACCACGACGTCGGGATCAATGTCCGCTCCTCCACTGGGTCTCTCGCTGGATCCACAGATATGAGACCCAGCTCCACAGCTGGATCCACAGATAAGAGACCCACTGAACGAGTGGACATTGATCCCGACGTTGATCCATCTACAGTCTCTGGTCCCACCTCCTGTTCCTGTGATCACATGATCAACAGAGCATGCTAGATGAACACATCCGGTGATGTGGAGGATCAGGATCAAGTTAATCTTGATTCACTAAACCAGCTGTTTGGTTCAGGTCTTGGTCACGTGATTCAAATGATTCAAACGACTTTAAACTCTTATTCTCTTAAAGTTTCTTCTTCTTCCTCTTCTTACAGCTCTGTTTGTGTGTTTGCTTGTTTCTAACTCACAGTTCTTCTCTCTCTTGTCTTTGTCCTTCCTCCTCCTCCTCCTTCCTCCTCCTCCTCCGCCTCTTCCTCCTAACCCTGCTTCTCACACGACGACCCCCACCCCCCACCCCCCCTTGCATGTTAGGCGTTTCTGACCAATGGCTGTGGTCACTGGAGACACTGGGACCCACCCCCTGCTGTGTCTCGGCCAATAGCAGCTGGAGTTGTCTGAGAGGTTCGCACTGGTAATCGTGCTTCTTTCTTCTTTTGTCTTCTGCTTGAACTGTTTTATGTGTTTCTGTCGACAGGATGTGATCTGTAGTTTAACTTCCTGTCACACACGTTAACTGTGTGTGAACCGCTGGTTAGCTGCTGGTTAGCTGCTGGTTAGCTGCTGGTTAGCTGCTGGTTAGCTGCACGTTCACTGCTAGTTAACAGCAAGTTAGGTGCAGGTTAGCTGCACATGTTACATGTTAACTGCAGTGTGATGTAAATCATGTTGGTCAGCTGACCAACCCCAGACTGTGTGAACTCATCTTAACTAACCTCTTTTCATTTGTATAAACTCAGAAACATGAACGTCTCTAAAGTCTGAAGTCTGGATCAAAAGGGGAGAATGAGACTTTATGATCAACACTGAACAGATCCTGAAGCTCAGGCTCTGCTCACACCTGGTCTTCACGCCTGCTTCTGGTCTGATCACATGTTCAGCTCTGAGTTCCTCTGCTCACATAAACACCTTTTTCCAAATCCAATAGCATTGATTGTTTTAGTTCATGATGAAACTGCAGAGGTCTTCATCTGAGAAGACGGTCCTTCACGACCCAGAGCTGAACACTGGTGATCACATGACCTGAACCAGGTGTGAACACCACATGAACTGTGTCCTGAATATGACTTCATTTGTATCCGTCCGTTTCCTTTGATCCATGTAGCTGTGGCCCTAGTGAGTGTGAAGGGCCTCTTCTCTGTATTGCACATGTGTCCACATACTTCTGTCCTCTACTGTGTTGCTGTGAGTTTATCGACTGCTTCATCCTGATCTCAGATCTGTTTCCTCTCTCAGGACGGAGTTGAGATCTTTAACCGGGCCAAGCTGCTCAACGTGGGCTACAAGGAGGCTCTGAAGGAGTACGACTACGACTGCTTTGTCTTCAGTGACGTGGACCTGATCCCCATGGACGACCGCAACACCTACGCGTGCTTCAGCCAGCCGCGCCACCTGTCCGTGTCCATGGACAAGTTCGGCTTCAGGTGAGTCGATGCCCATGAAGTTCTTACTAAATGTCAGACCTCTCACCTGTGTAATGTTCCCTCTGGGGCTGGGTATCACCACTGATCCATTTCCTAATTCAATTCAATATGGATTCAGTTATATGATATTTCAGTGTAAAACACTTTTGCTTTATTTTGTTAATGTTGACAGATGTCAACTTTTTTGTTCTCATTATTGTTTGTGTCACAATAAAAGGTATTTGGCACCTTCACAGAACCTGCATGCAGCTGTTGTGATCTGCACAGGTGCTTGTTGGTCCTCTGATGATGATGATGTCATCAGGTGGATGTGGGTCCACTGCTGCTTCTTGTTCACTTCCTGTCATGAGGGGAAAGGGTGTTTTCAGATAGAGCTGACGGAGACACTCTGCCTGACTCCTCACTTCCTGTTTCCTGATCTCACACACACAGACACGCACAGACACGCACAGACACACACAGACACACACAGACACACACACACTGACCTGCCTTCATTCTCAGTGTCTCAGAGAAAACATCTGAAAACACACATCACATGATCAGTCAAGTTATCCGGTCACATGACGTGCTGTTGTAAACAAGAAGCAGTCTGACCAGGCAACATGGTGGAACGGTTTCTGACAGGAAGTGTTGGCTACGCTTTGTATTCACTGATAGTCGGGTCACGTGACTGATAAGAACCAATCAGGAAGAGAACGTCTGCGTCATCGTTTACTAAAGACTCAGATTCTGTTAGTCCAGATTAAAACACAACCCCAGAGTTTTCAAAATAAAGTTTCAGGGGCAGTAAACTGTTCCATAACAACTGTGTGTGTGTTGTTTTTCAGGCTGCCCTATAACCAGTACTTTGGAGGAGTTTCATCGATGAGTAAAGAACAGTTTCTGAAGATCAACGGCTTCCCTAACAACTACTGGGGCTGGGGAGGAGAAGACGATGACATCTACAACAGGTACAACTGTCTGTCTGTGTGTCTGTGTGTCTGTCGGTCTGTCGGTCTGTCTGTCTGTCTGTCTGTCTGTCTGTCTGTCTGTCTGTCTGTCTCTCTCTCTGTCTGTTTGTTGTATTGTTAGTGTGTCTGTGATAGTTTGGCGGACTTGAACAGATCCAGGTCTGGTCCATCCTCCGGGCCAGGTATGTTTGCCAGTCCGTGGCCTCAAACCAGCGACCTTCCAGTGAGGTCCCTCTTTTCTAACCACTAGTCCACCGCTGCAAGCTGGAGCTGGAGCTGGTCCGATCAGCAGATCATCTGAGTTCTGATTAATACTCCCACACACTCACATGTGTATGACATGCTGTGCCGTGTTTACAGGTTGGCGTCTAAAGGCATGTCCATCTCCAGGCCGAACAGCGAAGTGGGAAAATGTCGGATGATTCGACACGAACGAGACAAACAAAACGATCCGAACCCTCAGAGGTAACGAACCAATCAGCTGATCCTCCGTGTGTGTCTGCTGTTGAACTGCAATATACAAATTAAAGTGTTTAGATACGTGTCTCATCTACTGAATCAAACAAAGACAAAAGTGAAGTTCAGTACAGTTCAGGTCCGAACCCGATCGGCTGATTCCTCAGATAGAAACCAACGAGCTTCTGATCAGTTTGTTTTTTCTCTTTCAGGTTCAACAGAATTGCTCACACCAGAGAGACGATGCACAAGGACGGGATCAACTCTCTCTCCTACAAAGTGGTGAAACTAGAGAAGTTGGACCTGTTCACTAAAATCACGGTGGACGTGGGGAAACCGTGAGGTGGCGCAGGAGAGGTCATGTGACCTGCGACGATGCAGTGAAAACCATATGCTGACTTTAATCTGTGCGTCTGCTCTGATGATCAGATGAGCTGGTCTCACTTTTTCTTGTATTCATTTTCTTTTGCAAGTTCGGCCTCTGTGGGTCCAAGCTGCTGCAACACATCCTAACAAGCCTTTTATTTTGAAAATCAGACAATCAGAGCAGCAACAAGGGGGCTGCTGGGTCACATGGTCCAAACATTTACTGGTGGGGGATTATGGGTAATGAGCAGGTGGGTTTAGATCTGGTCTGATCCCGGTTCTTTTGATCTGGATCAATCCCCCACATGTTGGTGTGAAGTAATCTGAATGTATGGTTCAGTTTACAGATGACAATGGGCCTCGTTTACTAACCTGTGCACAGAAATGTTCTTACATTCCACAGAGTACCAACATATTAAATTCATATCAAATTGAATTGATAATGAATCCCAGATTCACGCGTCAAACGTTGGTACGCACGGTGGAAGCACAGATCGGTGCGTACGCTCTGTTAGTAAACGAGTTCCCATGTTTCCAGTTCACTGGGATCCAGTTTAGATTTTTTTCTTCTTGACTGAGTGATTATCTAAACTTTAACGGAAACTTATCCAGGATCAGAAACAGGTTTATCCAGTAATTTGTGGAGCTAGTTTCACATCAGATCTAAACACAGTGAGTGTGTGTTTCTTTTTCAAAAGTTATTCATAATCAGGTTTTGATTTGTGCTCTATATATTTTATTCAACTCTTTCTCTTCACAAAAAGTTGTTCTTGAATCAGTTTTAGTTTTCTAAACTGGACCAGCTCTAGACCAGAACCTCAGCAGGTCCAGGTTAATTTCCAAGTCCAGGTCTGGAACCAGGTTCAGGTCTTGGTCAGTGTTGTATCTGCTGAAGATGTCGACAGTAAATCTGTGAAAAATCTAAAATCTTTGTAGCTATTCTTCTTCAGGTGATTGGCTGTAGCTGTAAATCTATCTTCAATATTGATTTACAGACTGTTTGATATTGATTGACTGATTGATTGTATCTCTAAGTGTCCTTACAAGAGCTGTTAGAACCAAAGACTTAATTCAACATGAATGTGATCAGCTGTTTTCATCTCACTATTGATCAATCTGACAAACACACACTGTGTGTGTGTGTGTGTGTGTGTTATAATGCATGTAAATATCTTGTTTGTTTCTATTTTGACCAAAAATCTTTATTCTTTTGTCCATAAATGAATCGATAAGTCTGTTCCTCTCTGGTCATTAAAATTAGGTTCATTAAAATCCATCTGATGGTTTTTGGATGAAGGTTCTTAAGTCATTTGTTTTTCCATAAACTGATGGACAGAAGGAGCCAATCAGAAACCAGATCACATTCCAAAGGTGATTTATTACAATTAAAATCAACCGTTGATAAACAGTTTCAGCTGCTGAATCCAGATCATTACAATCCATTGGAGGGGGAGCTGGAGCAGTGACATCACAGCCTCTGTCAGTCATGTGATCCAGGAGCAGCTGATTATTCGTTTTTTCATTCAAGCTCCTATCAACGGCCTGAGCTTTGATTGGCTGAATCTGAGCATACGGCCAATCACTGACCACTTCATTGAAGAGTAAAGATCTTTAACTGTTAAGTGCTGAAATGAAACTGAGTTGTAGATTGATACACTTTATTCATTTCACAAAATAAAAAAATACATGTTCCTTTAAACACCATGACATCACAACCTCCACAGGAGGATCAGACGTGTGACGTGGTCTACAGCGCCCCCTGCTGGACCCTCGTGAACAGCTCCCGTCTCTGCAGCGGCGTCATGGTCTCGCAGCTCTGCAGCAGGTTTGCGATGACGAGGGTCTGATGGACGCTGGAGGATCGGACCCACAGACGCCCGTTCATCCCGATCACCAGCTCACACGGGAACAGCTGCTCCAGGTCGGAGCGCAGCTGGCTGTGGGGGGACAGCAGCCTGGGGGACGGACACACTTTGGAATTATTACTGATGACGTGTGTGTCAGTGCGGCGTCGGAGATTCTCGATCACATCTTGTGACTGACCTTCTGACGAGTCCCAGAGAGACTCTGAACAACAGCCCGCCCCCTCCAAACACGCCCATCCCATTGGCTCGTCCCGAGCTGCTGATGCACGTCAGCTCCGGCTCCATGTCCTTATTGGCTACGATGAACTGAGCGAAGACCAGGTCCCCCACCTGCACAGGGAGACAAAACCATCAGGTCCTGGATTCTTCTTCAGATGCGCAGCGTCCCACCTGGACTTCCTGTCCTCAGCGTCCCACCTGGACTTCCTGTCCTCAGCGTCCCACCTGGACTTCCTGTCCTCAGTGTCTCACCTGGACTTCCTGTCCTCAGCGTCCCACCTGGACTTCCTGTCCTCAGCGTCCCACCTGGACTTCCTGTCCTCAGCGTCCCACCTGGACTTCCTGTCCTCAGTGTCTCACCTGGACCTCCTGTCCTCAGCGTCCCACCTTGACTTCCTGTCCCCAGTGTCTCAGCTGGACCTCCTCCTATCCTCAGTGTCTCACCTGGACCTCCTCCTGTCCCCAGTGTCTCACCTGGACCTCCTCCTGTCCCCAGTGTCTCAGCTGGACCTCCTCCTGTCCCCAGTGTCTCACCTGGACCTCCTCCTATCCTCAGCGTCTCACCTGGACTTCCTGTCCTCAGCGTCTCACCTGGACTTCCTGTCCTCAGTGTCTAAGCTGACCTCCTCCTGTCCCCAGTGTCTCAGCTGGACCTCCTCCTGTCCCCAGTGTCTCAGCTGAACCTACTCCTGTCCCCAGTGTCTCAGCTGGACCTCCTCCTGTCCCCAGTGTCTCAGCTGGACCTCCTCCTGTCCCCAGTGTCTCAGCTGGACCTCCTCCTGTCCCCAGTGTCTCAGCTGGACCTGCACCTGTCCCCAGTGTCTCAGCTGGACCTCCTGTCCTCAGTGTCTCAGCTGAACCTCCTCCTGTCCCCAGTGTCTCACCTGGACCTCCTGTCCTCAGCGTCTCAGCTGGACCTCCTCCTGTCCCCAGTGTCTCACCTGGACCTCCTGTCCTCAGCGTCTCAGCTGGACCTCCTCCTGTCCTCAGTGTCTCACCTGGACCTCCTCCTATCCCTAGTGTCTTAGCTGACCTCCTCCTGTCCCCAGTGTCTCACCTGGACCTCCTGTCCTCAGTGTCTCAGCTGAACCTCCTCCTGTCCCCAGTGTCTCAGCTGGACCTCCTCCTGTCCCCAGTGTCTCAGCTGGACCTCCTGTCCTCAGTGTCTCACCTGGACGTTGGGTCGGTTCCTCTTCGTGGCCCCCTCAAACGACAGGTACGTCAGAGACGCCTGCTCACTTCCTCCCACGTCCACCTTGAAGACATCTCCTGACTTCACGGTGACGATGCCGATGACGGTCTCTCCTCTCGCAGGGACGTACTGTGGACAGAGGGACAAGCTGACTGAGTTAAACGGTTTGATTCACATGACCAGGTCGAACTGGTCCCGGTCCCGGTCCCGGTCCTGGTCCTGGTCCCGGTCCTGGTCCAGCTCCTCACCCTCCACTGCTGGCAGTCCATCCAGAAGACGTTGGGCTGCTTGTGGCGGAGCACCCCGCTCTTGCAGACCAGCAGCCGGGCTCCGAGGCGCCGCAGCCCCGGGCCGCACAGCACCTTGTCCGGCCGGACGGGCTCCGTCAGAGAGATGGTGTCGTCCCCGCCGCAGGAGAACTCGTCCCCCGGTAACAGGACCTGCCCGACCCGCTGCTTCAACGTGGACAACATCGCTGCGTGGAGCAGGGAGCGGGGCCGGAAATGAGGGTGACACACACCGGAAACAGAGCCGGCGGCCACAGAGGGACGGAGAAAACAAGACGTGGTTCCAACATTGGTTCCGGTGATCTCTGGTTCTACGGTTCTACCTCAGGGCGAGTAAATAAGTAACGAGGACGAAGTACAAGTACTCATGATTCAGTTAAGATACATTTTAATGTAAGTTGTTTTTTCTCCCTGCCAACAGCAGGTGGCGCCATGACTCCATCACGTGTCTTGTGTCTGTGTTGCAACCTTAGACTGTATATATAAAGGTTCAACGTAACTAGGTAACTTAACCTTAACCCTTATAAACTAACCCAAACGTTAACCCATCTAAACTAAATCAAACTTTAACCCTTCTAAACTAAATCAAACTTTAACCCTTCTAAACTAAACTAACTTTAACCCTTCTAAACTAAATCAAACTTTAACCCTTCTAAACTAAATCAAACTTTAACCCTTCTAAACTAAATCAAACTTTAACCCTTCTAAACTAACCCAAACGTTAACCCTTATAAACTAACCCAAACGTTAACCCGTCTAAACTAAATCAAACTTTAACCCGTCTAAACTAAATCAAACTTTAACCGTTCTAAACTAAATCAAACTTTAACCCTTCTAAACTAAATCAAACTTTAACCCTTCTAAACTAACCCAAACGTTAACCCGTCTAAACTAAACCAAACCAAACTTTAACCCTTCTAAACTAAACTAACTTTAACCCTTATAAACTAACCCAAACGTTAACCCGTCTAAACTAAACCAAACGTTAACCCGTCTAAACTAAACTAACCTTAACCCTTCTAAAATAAATCAAACTTTAACCCTTCTAAACTAAACTAACTTTAACCCTTATAAACTAAACCAAACGTTAACCCTTGTAAACTAAATCAAACTTTAACCCTTGTAAACTAAATCAAACTTTAACCCTTCTAAACTAAACTAACTTTAACCCTTCTAAACTAACCCAAACTTTAACCCTTCTAAACTAACCCAAACTTTAACCCTTCTAAACTAAACTAACTTTAACCCGTCTAAATTAAACTAACTTTAACCCTTCTAAACTAAACTAACTTTAACCCCTCTAAACTAGACTAACCTTAACCCGTCTAAACTAACCCAAACTTTAACCTGTCTAAACTAAACCAAACCTTAACCCATCTAAACTAAACTAACTTTAACCTATCTAAACTAAACCAAACTTTAACCCTTCTAAACTAAACTAACTTTAACCCCTCTAAACTAAACTAACTTTAACCCATCTAAACTAGACTAACCTTAACCCGTCTAAACTAACCCAAACTTTAACCAGTCTAAACTAACCTAAACTTTAACCCGTCTAAACTAAATCAAACTTTAACCTGTCTAAATTAAACTAACTTTAACCCTTCTAAACTAACCCAAACCTTAACCCATCTAAACTAACCCAAACTTTAACCCTTCTAAACTAAACTAACCTTAACCCGTCTAAACTAACCCAAACCTTTACCCATCTAAACTAACCCAAACTTTAACCCTTCTAAACTAAACTTACCTTAACCCGTCTAAACTAAATCAAACTTTAACCTGTCCAAATTAAACTAACTTTAACCCGTCTAAACTAAACTAACTTTAACCCATCTAAACTAAATCAAACTTTAACCCTTCTAAACTAAACTAACTTTAACCCTTCTAAACTAAACTAACTTTAACCCTTCTAAACTAAACTAACTTTAACCCTTCTAAACTAAATCAAACTTTAACCTTTCTAAACTAAACTAACTTTAACCCTTCTAAACTAAACTAACTTTAACCCATCTAATCTAAACTAAACCAAACCTTAACCTGTCTAAACTAAGCCTGGTCACAATAATAGAAAGATCCTTGATCCATATATTTTCAAAATATTAGCTTTATAATGTTATAACGTTTCATAAAACTGATCCTGCGGTGGCGAGCGTGCACGGATGAAACGTGCACAGATCACAGACACATGAACCTGAACTCTGAGCTTTTATTCAGAAAGACACACACATACAGTTTCAGTTACAGACTTGGTGTGTTTTCATTTTTATTTTACAAAACAGAGCAAAGAAAAAAATCAGAGGAATCTGCAGAAGTCAGCTGGTCACAGTGTGAGTCTGACCTCTGACCTCAGGCTGCAGGACTTCAGACTTCATACTCTGGACATTTATTCAAAATTTGTTGCTTTTTTACAGAACACAGAAAATAAAACACTGTTAAAATAAAAAGGCGATTAAAAACTTTCACCTGTTTGTAAAAAATCCCTCAATTTGATCCGTCATTTATCACTGGTCATAAAAACTACATCTCCCAGAATGCCTTTCAACAACCCACAGAGGCGGTGATAAAACAACAAACACTGATGAAAGTTAATTTTTCTAAATGAATCGTTTTCACGTGTTTAATCTGAATCTTTGGTTTGGACGACTCTGAAACTTTTCCTGATCGTAGGGAACAAACTTTTTCGAGGATTTCACAGGATTTAAGGTTTGAGACATTTGACCCTTTGGGCTGAGAAGGCGTTCTGTGGTTCTCATTCTTCGGTTCCTCGGGGGTTGTGGCAAGTCTCTCATTGACTCATGGTCCTGCTGGAGCGACTCCGGATCACCTTCTGGAAGAGGTCGTCTGAAACAGAGAGACACAGCGAAGGTGACGAGGGAACGACTCCACGCCTTCTCAGAAGAGTTTGAACTTTTCAAACACCTGAACAAACTCACCGTTCCTGAAGCTCTTGGCCTCGGCCTGTGAAAAGAGAGAAGGTGTCAGATTCCAGTCAAAGGCTGAAATGTGAAACGTGCTGTGACTGTTCAGAGTCCTCGGGTTCACTGACGTCACATGAAGGTGATCAGGTGTTGTCTTTACTCACCCTGGAGGAAGCAGCTGATCTGAGAGGAGACGCAGGTCCGTCCGCCTGTTCTCTGTCCACTTTGGGAGCTGCAGAGACACAGAGACATCAGCAGGGGGCAGCAGGACAAAAGATAAAGTAATGATCTGCAGGTTCACCAACAGGAAAGGAAGAGGCTGAGACTCACGCAGAGATCTGATGATGCTGTCGACAGCGTGCACAACTCCGTTAGTCGCCATCAGGTCTGCGTCGGCCACCGGGACCTTGTTGACGTAGACGGTGTAGTTCCGCTGGAAGGAAACAGATCATGTGACCATGTGCCGTGACTGAGCGATGATCAGTGAAAGGTATGAGTGAGGCGCGAGCACTGACCAGGCCCAGCTCCAGCTTCTCTCCCTGCAGAGGCTTGACTCTGGTGTGAGAGGCCACGCCCCCGCTGACCAACACGCCTTCGCCCAGATGATACCTGAGCATGGCCGACAGCTCCTGGTGGTCGCCTGGCAACAAAGAGAGACAGCAGATTGGCCCTGTCAGTCACTTCCTGTCATTGACTTAGAGTTTTAAATCAGTTCGAAAGAGTTCAGCCTCAGTTTAAGATTCTTGCATCTGATCCTGAAAGATCTGACATCGTGGTGAAAGAGGGGGCGGAGCTCTCGGCCCTCGTGCCTTCATTCGGCAGCACTGACAGTTTATATAAACCACATTCAGCAGCACTGACAGTTTATATAAACCACATTCAGCAGTCGTATAAACTGTTGGAGACGTTCGGACCGAACAAGGAGCAGCTGAGACGAGAAGGAGCAGAGACGTCACGTGATCCAGATGTTTTCACCTCAGTCTCTTTAAAAACAACCAGACGTTTGTCTTATGTTTTACTTTATGTTTTCAAACTGGCAGAAATAGTTTTAATCAAGGTAATGTTGCACGTGTTCGCCTGTTGGTGGCGTCACATCCTCTTTGTGCTCGTGTCAGTTGGTTTGTCTGAAGAGTCCATAACTACTCTTTCTCCAGTTTGAAGTCTCATTTTACCCTTTGACATCTTGGTGGTTTTGAACTCTGTGTTTGAAGCAGATTTGAGTCGTCAGACGTCTGATCTGAAGTTTACAGAAAAACAAGCTGAGCAGCTGCAGCTCGACTCACCAGCCGGACTGAAACGCCCTCTAGAGGCAGGAAGTTACAGTGACGTTAACTGAGGCTGTGAGTTGCAAAACATTGGAACTGTAAAAGTTTACAGAACCAAGTGTGATGTCACATCAACTGACGGGAGCGAATCACCCTCTGAAACATGTAGCGTGATCTGTCATACTCACGCAACAGGTTGTTGAGCTGGAGACGTGGCATGGCGTTGAAGGCGTCGTTGGTGGGAGCAAAGAAGGTGTGCGCCCTCTGCTGGTTCAACAGCTCCGTCATCCCCGCCGTCTGGATGGCTCCGACCAGGAGACTGAAAACACAGGTGTGTTGCTCTCTTAGACCTTAGCTGATTGATTGATTGATTGATTGATTGATTGATTGATTGATTGATTGATTGAAATGAGGGCTGGGAGCATGCAGGTTTATCATGTGACGCGGCAGACGTCTCTGATCACGACAACTCTACTTTAACACGACAGCTTGAAGCAAAAACATTTAGACTGCCCCCTGGTGGTTGGCTGCAGTACAAGTCATAAACCTTGTGTCCTCCATGGGACATTTCAGGGTGTTGATATCACAATGATGCATATTAGTAACAGTAGCATTCCATTCCATTCCATTTAGCTGACGCTTTTATCCAAAGAGACTCTAAGTGGACAAGTGGACAATAAGTGCATCAACCATGAGGAACAAACCAGAACAAGAATCAAGAAAGTACAATTCTCTTAAAAAAAAAAAACTACAAAGTTCTATAAGTAAGTGACATGTTAGTGCTGCTGCCCTGATGTTAATGGGCAGCTCATTCCAACATTTAAGAGCCGTCGTTTACTATCATTGACCTGTGTTTACTAGTGTTTACTATCGTTTACCATCGTTTACTATCGTTTACTAGTGTTTACCATCGTTTACTATCGTGTGCTAGTTTTTTTTACTATCGTTTACCATCGTTGACCTGTGTTTACTAACATTAACTAGTGTTTACTATCGTTTACTATCGTGTGCTAGTTTTTTACTATCGTTTACCATTGTTTACTAGTGTTTACTATCGTTTACCATCGTTTACTATTGTTTACTATTGTTTACTAGTGTTTACCATCATTGACCTGTGTTTACTAGTGTTTACTATTGTTTACTATCGTTCACTATCGTTTACTATTGTTTACTAGTGTTTACCATCATTGACCTGTGTTTACTAGTGTTTACTATCGTTCACTATCGTGTGCTAGTTTTTTACTATCGTTTACCATCGTTTACTATCGTTTACTAGTGTTTACCATCGTTTACTATCGTGTGCTAGTTTTTTACTATCGTTTACCATCGTTTACCATCGTTTACTAGTGTTTACTATCGTTTACCATCGTTTACTATCGTTTACTAGTGTTTACCATCGTTTACTATCGTGTGCTAGTTTTTTTTACTATTGTTTACCATCGTTTACTAGTGTTTACCATCGTTGACCTGTGTTAACTAGTGTTTACTATCGTTCACTATCGTGTGCTAGTTTTTTTACTATTGTTTACCATTGTTTACTAGTGTTTACCATCGTTTACTATCGTGTGCTAGTTTTTTTTACTATTGTTTACCATCGTTTACTAGTGTTTACCATCGTTTACCATCGTTTACTATCGTTTACTAGTGTTTACCATCGTTTACTATCGTGTGCTAGTTTTTTTTACTATTGTTTACCATCGTTTACTAGTGTTTACCATCGTTTACCATCGTTTACTATCGTTTACTAGTGTTTACCATAGTTTACTATCGTGTGCTAGTTTTTTTTATTATCGTTTACCATCGTTTACAGTGTTTACCATCGTTGACCTGTGTTTACTAACATTAACTAGTGTTTACCATCGTTTACTATCGTTTACTAACATTAACTAGTGTTTACTATCGTTTACTATCGTGTGCTAGTTTTTTTTACTATCGTTTACCATCGTTTACTAGTGTTTACCATCGTTTACTATCGTTTACTATCGTTTACTAGTGTTTACCATCGTTTACCATCGTTTACTAGTGTTTACCATCGTTTACTATCGTTTACTAGTGTTTACCATCGTTTACTATCGTGTGCTAGTTTTTTTATTATCGTTTACCATCGTTTACTAGTGTTTACCATCGTTGACCTGTGTTTACTAACATTAACTAGTGTTTACCATCGTTGACCTGTGTTTACTAACATTAACTAGTGTTTACTATCGTTTACGATCGTGTATCAGTGTTTGCCCGTTGAACAGTTGGCAGGAAAACGATCTCTTTCTTCGAGCTCTGGAGAGATTCCTTCCCTGGTAAACATGACGTGTTCTCACCTGAAGCGGTCGTCTGCCTTCAGGATGTCCATGATGGTTCCCATCGGTGGAGTGAGGACTTTGTCCACAGTGAACATGGAGGCGTAACGTCCGGTCTTATCGTGAGCTGCGATGCAGGCGTTCTCGATGCACAGATTCTATAACACAGAGACATGAAACCAGTTCTGTACATGATTGATTATCCACATATTCATTATTATTTTGATAATAACTATAACTAGACTTGTGAGCAGGTACAACGCGGTCCCGAGCCTCATCTCCCCCTCACACCCATCCAGAGGCGGCCGCTCAGGACTCGATGTCAGAGCGTGCCCTGGCCTCCTCCGTCCATCGGGTGGTGCCGGAGAATGCTCACTGATCATGTCTCACGAATCAGCTGAGGTCTTGAGTTGGCTGTGAACATTTTCAATAAATGTTATTCCAAAGAAGTTCCAACCAGAGGGACTAACCGACTCGATAGACTCAACCGACTGAAAGTTGATGAATGAGTCAGAAATCTGAACAGGGTTCGGGTCTCATGTTTGTTCCATGTTTCATCTGATTTGTTAGTTCTGGTTTCACTTTGTAATTGAGGGACTAAAAATTCTGTCTGACAATCCGACTCTGTCCCGATACAAACCAACCGCTGCTTCTGTTCTGATCCTGGAGCTGCAGCGATCATCCTTCTGTATTAACAGCCCCTAAACTGTACTGAACTCTTTCATCTTCACCGTCTCTGTCTCTCTCTGCGATTGAGTGGGAGTGTAAAATAAATCATAAAATCAAATACACAGAGACACACTAAATGTCCGACGCCCTTGTGTGACGCAGAAACGTGTTACGCCGGCTTCACACCGGACGCGTAAGCGCAGCGTCGAGCCTTAAATAACAGCTGACTCCCATCCACCCCCATGTTAATCCTCTGTGCCGGCCCCACCGGAGGCTGAAGCCTGGCGGCGTGCAGCGATCGTTTCGGCGTCGAGTCTGTTTTTTGCGCCTGACGCGAGCGTATCGCTGCAGGAAACACAGTGAAAAATGGTTTTAAACGATATTGATGACATATTTTATATGATATAAATGATAAAATATGCATCCAATAGTTTGTATCCCCCTTCTGTTGTCCTGGAGTTTTAATTTTTACCGATCACATTATTAAATGTCCCCCTCTGCCCCCCCCACTACAGCCACACAAGCAGTCATAAAGATAAAAAGAGAGAGGGGGGGTGCTTGGCTTGAGTGGAGAATACGTAATTTACCCTCGACACCCGACATTGAACGGAGCAAACAGCGGAGAAGTTCTTGAAGATGGATGACATTAGAAGTACAGTGAGCTGTTTGATCCTCGGCCGTGTTGTTTAAAGACAACATTAAAAAGGACAAACGCTGGGACGCCGCTGCAGTTAATGACACATATCAGCTGTGTGTGATCACGGAGAGGAATCGCAGGATGACCGCCGCGGAGTGAAGCGTGTCCGGTGTGAACCCGGTCGCTCTACAGAGGTCTGTTGTACTTGCTTGGAGCAGGTCGAGTGTGTCGGCCTCTCTCTCTCTCTACCTGCCTGGTTGAGGGGCGTGTCTGACCAGGTGTGGATATACGACACAAGGCGCTGCTACACAACTCATCACGATGTCACGTGACATCAAAGTGATTTTGAAGGAACAAACCAAACACTCGTACGTTTCTGTAGACGAAGACTCTGAGTGAGAGACCTCCCAGCGTCTCCAGCTCCTGACCGTGGTACAGAGACTTGGAGGACAGCTGCTGCTTCACCAGGTGGTTAGTCATCAGCTTCTTCCTGTCAGGAGACATCGTCACACTGCCTGAGAGACAGACAGGTGGACAGACAGGTGGTCAGAGAGACAGGTGGACAGACAGGTGGTCAGAGAGACAGGTGGACAGACAGGTGGTCAGAGAGACAGGTGGACAGAGAGACAGGTGGACAGACAGGTGGTCAGAGAGACAGGTGGACAGAGAGGTGGTCAGAGAGACAGGTGGACAGACAGGTGGTCAGACAGGTGGTCAGAGAGACAGGTGCACAGACAGGTGGACAGACAGGTGGTCAGAGAGACAGGTGGACAGACAGGTGGACAGACAGGTGGTCAGAGAGACAGGTGGACAGAGAGACAGGTGGACAGACAGGTGGTCAGACAGGTGGTCAGAGAGAGAGGTGGACAGACAGGTGGTCAGAGAGACAGGTGGACAGACAGGTTGACAGACAGGTGGTCAGAGAGACAGGTTGACAGACAGGTGGACAGACAGGTGGTCAGAGAGACAGGTGGACAGACAGGTGGTCAGAGAGACAGGTGGACAGACAGGTGGTCAGAGAGACAGGTGGACAGACAGGTGGTCAGAGAGACAGGTTGACAGACAGGTGGTCAGAGAGACAGGTGGACAGACAGGTGGACAGAGAGACAGGTTGACAGACAGGTGGTCAGAGAGACAGGTTGACAGACAGGTTGACAGACAGGTGGTCAGAGAGACAGGTTGACAGACAGGTGGACAGAGAGACAGGTGGACAGACAGGTGGTCAGAGAGACAGGTGGACAGACAGGTGGTCAGAGAGACAGGTGGAGAGACAGGTTGACAGAGAGACAGGTGGACAGACAGGTGGACAGAGAGACAGGTGGACAGACAGGTGGTCAGAGAGACAGGTGGACAGACAGGTGGTCAGACAGGTGGTCAGAGAGACAGGTGGACAGACAGGTGGACAGAGAGACAGGTGGACAGACAGGTGGTCAGAGAAACAGGTTGACAGACAGGTTGACAGACAGGTGGTCAGAGAGACAGGTGGACAGACAGGTGGACAGACAGGTTGACAGACAGGTGGTCAGAGAGACAGGTGGACAGACAGGTGGACAGAGAGACAGGTTGACAGACAGGTGGACAGACAGGTGGTCAGAGAGACAGGTGGACAGACAGGTGGTCAGAGAGACAGGTTGACAGACAGGTGGACAGACAGGTGGTCAGAGAGACAGGTGGACAGACAGGTGGTCAGAGAGACAGGTGGACAGACAGGTGGTCAGAGAGACAGGTGGACAGACAGGTGGACAGACAGGTGGTCAGAGAGACAGGTGGACAGACAGGTGGTCAGAGAGACAGGTGGACAGACAGGTGGTCAGAGAGACAGGTTGACAGACAGGTTGACAGACAGGTGGTCAGAGAGACAGGTGGACAGACAGGTGGTCAGAGAGACAGGTTGACAGACAGGTGGACAGACAGGTGGACAGACAGGTGGTCAGAGAGACAGGTTGACAGACAGGTGATCAGACAGGTGGTCAGAGAGACAGGTTGACAGACAGGTGGACAGACAGGTGGTCAGAGAGACAGGTGGACAGACAGGTGGACAGACAGGTGGTCAGAGAGACAGGTTGACAGACAGGTGGTCAGAGAGACAGGTGGACAGACAGGTGGACAGAGAGACAGGTTGACAGACAGGTGGACAGACAGGTGGTCAGAGAGACAGGTGGTCAGAGAGACAGTTTGACAGACAGGTGGTCAGAGAGAGAGACAGGTGGACAGACAGGTGGTCAGAGAGACAGGTGGACAGACAGGTGGACAGACAGGTGGTCAGAGAGACAGGTGGTCAGAGAGACAGGTGGTCAGAGAGACAGGTGGACAGACAGGTGGACAGAGAGACAGGTGGACAGACAGGTGGACAGAGAGACAGTTTGACAGACAGGTGGACAGACAGGTGGACAGAGAGACAGGTGGACAGACAGGTGGACAGACAGGTTGTCAGAGAGACAGGTGGACAGACAGGTGGTCAGAGAGACAGGTTGACAGACAGG
This sequence comes from Limanda limanda, assembly GCF_963576545.1. Classification (NCBI taxonomy): domain Eukaryota; kingdom Metazoa; phylum Chordata; class Actinopteri; order Pleuronectiformes; family Pleuronectidae; genus Limanda; species Limanda limanda. The sequence goes on along the minus strand of NC_083645.1, from coordinate 28,854,732 downwards.
TTGACAGACAGGTGGACAGAGAGACAGGTGGACAGACAGGTGGACAGACAGGTGGTCAGAGAGACAGGTTGACAGACAGGTGGACAGAGAGACAGGTTGACAGACAGGTTGACAGACAGGTGGTCAGAGAGACAGGTGGACAGACAGGTGGACAGACAGGTGGTCAGAGAGACAGGTTGACAGACAGGTGGTCAGACAAGTGGTCAGAGAGACAGGTGGACAGACAGGTTGACAGACAGGTGGTCAGAGAGACAGGTGGACAGACAGGTGGACAGACAGGTGTTCAGAGAGACAGGTTGACAGACAGGTGGTCAGACAGGTGGTCAGACAGGTGGTCAGAGAGACAGGTGGACAGACAGATGGACAGACAGGTGGTCAGAGAGAGAGACAGGTTGACAGACAGGTGGTCAGAGAGACAGGTGGACAGACAGGTGGACAGACAGGTGGTCAGAGAGACAGTTTGACAGACAGGTGGTCAGAGAGAGAGACAGGTTGACAGACAGGTGGTCAGAGAGACAGGTGGACAGACAGGTTGACAGACAGGTTGACAGACAGGTGGTCAGAGAGACAGGTGGACAGACAGGTGGTCAGACAGGTGGTCAGAGAGACAGGTGGACAGACAGGTTGACAGACAGGTGGTCAGAGAGACAGGTGGACAGACAGGTGGACAGACAGGTGGACAGACAGGTTGACAGACAGGTGGACAGACAGGTGGTCAGAGAGACAGGTTGACAGACAGGTTGACAGACAGGTGGTCAGAGAGACAGGTGGACAGACAGGTGGTCAGACAGGTGGTCAGAGAGACAGGTTGACAGACAGGTGGTCAGAGAGACAGGTTGACAGACAGGTGGTCAGAGAGACAGGTTGACAGACAGGTGGTCAGAGAGACAGGTGGACAGAGAGACAGGTTGACAGACAGGTGGTCAGAGAGACAGGTGGTCAGAGAGACAGGTTGACAGACAGGTAGACAGAGAGACAGGTTGACAGACAGGTTGACAGACAGGTGGTCAGAGAGACAGGTGGACAGAGAGACAGGTTGACAGACAGGTGGTCAGAGAGACAGGTTGACAGACAGGTGGTCAGAGAGACAGGTGGACAGACAGGTGGTCAGACAGGTGGTCAGAGAGACAGGTGGACAGACAGGTGGTCAGACAGGTGGTCAGAGAGACAGGTGGACAGACAGGTGGACAGACAGGTGGTCAGAGAGACAGGTGGACAGACAGGTTGACAGAGAGACAGGTGGACAGACAGGTGGACAGACAGGTGGTCAGAGAGACAGGTGGACAGACAGGTTGACAGAGAGACAGGTTGACAGACAGGTGGTCAGAGAGACAGGTGGTCAGAGAGACAGGTGGACAGACAGGTGGACAGACGGGTGGTCAGAGAGACAGGTTGACAGACAGGTGGTCAGAGAGACAGGTGGACAGACAGGTGGTCAGAGAGACAGGTGGACAGACAGGTGGTCAGAGAGACAGGTGGACAGACAGGTGGTCAGAGAGACAGGTGGTCAGAGAGACAGGTGGACAGACAGGTGGTCAGAGAGACAGGTGGACAGACAGGTGGACAGACAGGTGGTCAGAGAGACAGGTGGACAGACAGGTGGACAGACAGGTTGACAGAGAGACAGGTTGACAGAGAGACAGGTGGACAGACAGGTGGACAGACAGGTGGTCAGAGAGACAGGTGGACAGACAGGTTGACAGAGAGACAGGTTGACAGAGAGACAGGTGGACAGACAGGTGGTCAGACAGGTGGTCAGAGAGACAGGTTGACAGACAGGTTGACAGACAGGATGTCAGAGAGACAGGTGGACAGACAGGTGGTCAGAGAGACAGGTGGTCAGAGAGACAGGTGGACAGACAGGTGGACAGACAGGTGGACAGACAGGTGGACAGACAGGTGGTCAGAGAGACAGGTGGTCAGAGAGACAGGTGGACAGACAGGTGGTCAGAGAGACAGGTGGTCAGAGAGACAGGTGGACAGACAGGTGGACAGACAGGTGGACAGAGAGACAGGTGGACAGACAGGTGGACAGACAGGTGGTCAGAGGTGTCTCACTGATCACAGGAGTGTGGGCGTTACCTTTGAAGGCGTCGTTGAGCGGAGCTAACAGGGTCAGAGCCTCGGAACCCGTCAGGTGGGGGCTGAGGCCGGCCTCAACAAACAACGTGGTTGCCGTGGTAACAGATGAACCTTCGGCCAGCTCCAGGAGAGTTTTCGCTGAAATAGTCGATGATACTGTGAGTTCTGCAGGTATCACTACGAGTACTAGTATGAGTAGAATGTATGAGTTGTACTGTGGCTTTAAGTGTACCAGTAGTAGTAGCAGTAGCTGTAGCAGTAGTAGTGGTAGTAGTAGTGGTAGTAGTAGTTGTAGTAGTATTAGTAGTACCAGCAGCAGTGGTAGTAGTAGTAGTAGTAGCAGTGAAAGTACCAGTAGCAGTGTTAGTAGTAGTAGTAGCAACGATAGTAGTAGTAGTAGTAGTAGTAGTAGCAGCAGCAGTGGTAGTAGTAGTAGTAGTAGCAGTGAAAGTACCAGTAGCAGTGTTAGTAGTAGCAGTAGCAACAATAGTAGTAGTAGTAGTAGTAGTAGTAGCAGTGGTAGTAGTAGTGTTAGTAGTAGTAGTAGCAACGATAGTAGTAGTAGTAGTAGTAGTAGTAGCAGTGGTAGTAGTAGTAGTAGCAGTGGTAGTAGTAGTGAATGCAGTAGTAGTAGTAGTGAATGTAGTAGTAGTAGCAGTGGTAGTAGCAGTGTTAGCAGTAGTAGTAGTAGTAGTAGCAGTGGTAGTAGTAGTGAATGCAGTAGTAGTAGTATCAGTGGTAGTAGTAGTGAATGCAGTAACAGTAGTAGTAGTAGCAGTTTTAGCAGTGGTAGTAGTAGTAGTGAATGCAGTAGTAGTAGTGGTAGTAGTAGTAGTGAATGCAGTAGTAGTAGCAGTGGTAGTAGCAGTGGTAGTAGTAGTGAATGCAGTAGTAGTAGCAGTAGTAGTAGTAGTAGTAGTGAATGCAGTAGTAGTAGTAGTGGTAGTAGTAGTGAATGCAGTAGTAGTAGCAGTAGTGGTAGTAGTAGTGAATGCAGTAGTATTAGCAGTAGTAGTAGTAGTAGTGGTAGTAGTAGTGAATGCAGTAGTAGTAGTAGTAGTAGTGGTAGTAGTAGTGAATGCAGTAGTAGTAGCAGTAGTAGTAGTAGTAGTGAATGCAGTAGTAGTAGCAGTAGTAGTAGTAGTAGTGAATGCAGTAGTAGTAGCAGTGGTAGTAGCAGTGGTAGTAGTAGTGAATGCAGTAGTAGTAGTAGTGAATGCAGTAGTAGTAGCAGTAGTAGTAGTAGTAGTGAATGCAGTAGTAGTAGCAGTAGTAGTAGTAGTAGTGAATGCAGTAGTAGTAGCAGTAGTAGTAGTAGTAGTGAATGCAGTAGTAGTAGTAGTGAATGCAGTAGTAGTAGTGAATGCAGTAGTAGTAGTAGTGAATGCAGTAGTAGTAGCAGTAGTAGTAGTAGTAGTAAATGCAGTAGTAGTAGTAGTGAATGCAGTAGTAGCAGTAGTAGTAGTAGTAGTGAATGCAGTAGTAGTAGCAGTAGTAGTAGTAGTAGTGAATGCAGTAGTAGTAGCAGTAGTAGTAGTAGTAGTGGTAGTAGTAGTAGTAGTAGTAGTGAATGCAGTAGTAGCAGTAGTAGTAGTAGTAGTGAATGCAGTAGTAGTAGTAGTGAATGCAGTAGTAGTAGCAGTAGTAGTAGTAGTAGTGAATGCAGTAGTAGTAGCAGTAGTAGTAGTAGTAGTGAATGCAGTAGTAGTAGTAGTAGTAGTGGTAGTAGTAGTGAATGCAGTAGTAGTAGCAGTAGTAGTAGTAGTAGTGAATGCAGTAGTAGTAGTAGTAGTAGTGGTAGTAGTAGTGAATGCAGTAGTAGTAGCAGTAGTAGTAGTAGTAGTGAATGCAGTAGTAGTAGCAGTAGTAGTAGTAGTAGTGAATGCAGTAGTAGTAGCAGTAGTAGTAGTAGTAGTGGTAGTAGTAGTAGTAGTAGTAGTGAATGCAGTAGTAGCAGTAGTAGTAGTAGTAGTGAATGCAGTAGTAGTAGTAGTGAATGCAGTAGTAGTAGCAGTAGTAGTAGTAGTAGTGAATGCAGTAGTAGTAGTGAATGCAGTAGTAGTAGTAGTGAATGCAGTAGTAGTAGCAGTAGTGGTAGTAGTAGTGAATGCAGTAGTAGTAGTGAATGCAGTAGTAGTAGTAGTAGTGAATGCAGTAGTAGCAGTAGTAGTAGTAGTAGTGAATGCAGTAGTAGTAGTAGTGAATGCAGTAGTAGTAGTACCTGAGTCTGGGATCAGCAGCTCGTTGATGTAGTGGACCACTCCGTTGGTTCCCAGCTGGTCCTTCTTGGTGACGATGGCCTTCCCGTTCAGGGTCATGAGGTCACGGTCACAGCCGACCTCCAGGACGGTTCCCTGCAGCGTCTCCATCGGAGTCCCCGACACGATGGACTCGGCGCACTGCATCTGCTTCAGGATGTGGTAGTTCAGCAGGTCTGAGGGGAACAGAGGCGGAGTCACGTCAGTCCACTTCTTCACGTTTGTCTTAACAAACAAAACCATCAGCAGTGTGATCAGAGCGCCTCCTGCTGGCCACCTTTCAGAGCAACGGGGTCTCCAAGGATCCTGTTCAGGGTCTCCGGAGGAATCTTCTCGAAGGCTTCATTGGTGGGAGCGAAGACGGTGTACTGCCCGTCGCTCTCCAGCATCGGGGTCAGACCTGCGGCGGCGATGGCCGTCTGGAAAGAAAAGAATCAAAGGAAGTCAGTGAGTGAACCTTGAACCTGAACCTGCGTCAGACCTGATGACCTCACACGCAGCGTCTCCAGGTCCTCGTCCACGTCGATCAGCGTCATCACGTCGCTGGAGATGGCGGTGATGACACGGTCGACCACATGCACAATGCCGTTGGTGGCGTGTTGGTCGGGTTTGATCAGACGAGCACAGTTCACTGTCACGATCTGACGAGGGGAGACAGAGGAGGAGGTCAGTGTGGAGAGAGGAGGAGCGCTGTGTGAGTGCTCGTGTGTCCCGGTGTGTCACCGACTCCGTTGCTGTAGTGGTGGATGTGAACGTGGAAGTCCTGGTACATGGAGGCGAAGGAGGACCCGTGTCTCAGCTCCTCCGAGGTCAGGCGGCGGTTCACCATGTGGTAATGAAGAGCGTTCAGCAGCTCGATGTTCACGTTGCTCACCAGAGCATCGAGGATCTCCTGCAGCAAGACCACAGAGAACACAACAAGGTTCAAGCAGGAACACACATCCAACCAATCACACATCCAACCATTCACACACATCCAACCAATCACACATCCAACCATTCACACACAACCAACCAATCACACATCCAACCATTCACACACATCCAACCATTCACACACATCCAACCAATCACACATCCAACCATTCACACACAACCAACCAATCACACATCCAACCAGTCACACATCCAACCATTCACACATATACAACCAATCACACATCCAACCAGTCACACACATCCAACCAATCACACATCCAACCAGTCACACACATCCAACCAATCACACATCCAACCATTCACACACATCCAACCAATCACACATCCAACCATTCACACACAACCAACCAATCACACATCCAACCATTCACACACATCCAACCAATCACACATCCAACCATTCACACACAACCAACCAATCACACATCCAACCATTCACACACATCCAACCAATCACACATCCAACCATTCACACACAACCAACCAATCACACATCCAACCATTCACACACATCCAACCAATCACACATCCAACCATTCACACACAACCAACCAATCACACATCCAACCATTCACACACATCCAACCAATCACACATCCAACCATTCACACACATCCAACCAGTCACACACATCCAACCATTCACACACATCCAACCATTCACACACATTCACACACATCCAACCAATCACACATCCAACCATTCACACACATCCAACCATTCACACACATCCAACCAATCACACATCCAACCATTCACACACATCCAACCAATCACACATCCAACCAATCACACATCCAACCATTCACACATCCAACCATTCACACACATCCAACCATTCACACACATCTAACCAGTCACACACATCTAACCAGTCACACACATCCAACCATTCACACACATCTAACCAGTCACACACATCCAACCATTCACACACATCCAACCATTCACACACATCTAACCAGTCACACACATCCAACCATTCACACACATCCAACCATTCACACACATTCACACACATCCAACCATTCACACACATCCAACCATTCACACACATCCAACCATTCACACACATCCAACCATTCACACACATCCAACCATTCACACACATCCAACCAATCACACATCAAACCATTCACACACATCCAACCATTCACACACATCCAACAATTCACACACATCCAACCAATCACACATCCAACCATTCACACACATCCAACCATTCACACACATCCAACCATTCACACACATCCAACCATTCACACACATCCAACCATTCACACACATCCAACCATTCACACACATCCAACCATTCACACACATCCAACCATTCACACACATCCAACCATTCACACACATTCACACACATCCAACCATTCACACACATCCAACCATTCACACACATCCAACCATTCACACACATCCAACCATTCACACACATCCAACCAGTCACACACATCCAACCATTCACACACATCCAACCATTCACACACATCCAACCATTCACACACATCCAACCATTCACACACATCCAACCATTCACACACATCCAACCATTCACACACATCCAACCATTCACACACATCCAACCATTCACACACATCCAACCATTCACACACATTCACACACATCCAACCATTCACACACATCCAACCATTCACACACATCCAACCATTCACACACATCCAACCATTCACACACATCCAACCATTCACACACATCCAACCAGTCACACACATCCAACCATTCACACACATCCAACCATTCACACACATCCAACCATTCACACACATCCAACCATTCACACACATCCAACCATTCACACACATCCAACCATTCACACACATCCAACCATTCACACACATCCAACCATTCACACAAATACAACCATTCACACACATTCACACACATCCAACCATTCACACACATCCAACCATTCACACACATCCAACCATTCACACAAATACAACCATTCACACACATTCACACACATCCAACCATTCACACACATCCAACCATTCACACACATTCACACGCATCCGACCATTCACACACATCCAACCATTCACACACATTCACACACATCCAACCATTCACACACATCCAACCATTCACACACATCCAACCATTCACACACATCCAACCATTCACACACATTCACACACATCCAACCATTCACACACATCCAGCCATTCACACACATCCAACCATTCACACACATCCAACCATTCACACACATCCAACCATTCACACACATCCAACCATTCACACACATCCAACCATTCACACACATCCAACCATTCACACACATCCAACCATTCACACACATCCAACCATTCACACACATTCACACACATCCAACCATTCACACACATCCAACCATTCACACACATTCACACACACCCAACCATTCACACACATCCAACCATTCACACACATCCAACCATTCACACACATTCACACACATCCAACCATTCACACACATTCACACACATCCAACCATTCACACACATTCACACACATTCACACACATTCACACACATCCAACCATTCACACACATTCACACACATTCACACACATCCAACCATTCACACACATTCACACACATTCACACACATCCAACCATTCACACACATTCACACACATCCAACCATTCACACACATTCACACACATTCACACACATTCACACACATCCAACCATTCACACACATTCACACACATTCACACACATCCAACCATTCACACACATTCACACACATCCAACCATTCACACACATTCACACACATTCACACACATCCAACCATTCACACACATTCACACACATTCACACACATTCACACACATTCACACACATTCACACACATTCACACACATTCACACACATTCACACACATCCAACCATTCACACACATTCACACACATCCAACCATTCACACACATTCACACACATTCACACACATTCACACACATTCACACACATTCACACACATCCAACCTTTCACACACATTCACACACATTCACACACATTCACACACATTCACACACATTCACACACATTCACACACATCCAACCATTCACACACATTCACACACATTCACACACATCCAACCATTCACACACATTCACACACATTCACACACATTCACACACATTCACACACATTCACACACATTCACACACATCCAACCATTCACACACATTCACACACATTCACACACATTCACACACATCCAACCATTCACACACATTCACACACATTCACACACATTCACACACATCCAACCATTCACACACATTCACACACATTCACACACATTCACACACATTCACACACATTCACACACATCCAACCATTCACACACAGTGCATGTACGTGCAGCATTTCTCTGTGGAGATGTCACATTTCCTCAGTCTTGGTGCTTGTTGGACGAGAGGGGGTTGTGATCATTGTGTGTCTGCAGCAGTACTGTGTGTTACTGACTGTGGGCAGAGCAGCCCAGGCCTCGTTGCTCGGGGCGAAGAAGGTGAAGCTTCCTGGACCTTCGACCTCCTCCCTCAGTTTGGCTCGGTCAGAGTACATCTGCGTGGTGGAGGCTCCGACCACACCCAGAGTGTTGTAGATGTTGACCAGGGGCAGCGCTGCAGAAACACACAATGACAACAGCACGTTCTGCTCGTCTTCAGGTTGATCCTTCTAATCAGTGTTATGACTGTTCAAATGTTTGAATGCTCTAATGTTCAGGAAACATCTCGTTCCTCAGACTGTCCGTCGCCGCAGCTCCTCTCTTCAGCCTCTGTCTCAAACACTTGGTTTTAGCTCCTGTCTCTTTAAGACCCCCCTCCGGATACAGTCTGCTCTGATTGGTCAGCTGGTTCCCTCTGTTTTGATTGGTCAACAGCTTGCAGTGTTGTAGGACTCTACCTGGCTTCGTTATTGGGCGCGTCAGACTAGCCACTCATCATGCATTTTTAAACATGGGGCCCATGTGACATCACGATGGTGTAGAAGTACCTTCAGAATACTGACAAGGTATTTCCTTTTGAACTCATTAAATATATCACAAAAAACTAGATAACCTTAGTACCTTAGTAATACCACAACTAGAGGAAAGAAACAACCCTTATTTCTCCTTTTAATAGATCATGTGATCTGTCACTAGTTGATCTCGATGTTTTCATTGGACGACATATTATTGACGTCAAAACCATCAGCACATCAGATCATAGTCTCCGCCTCCTCCAGAAACATGGAGAAATGCATCTGTAGCTGTGTCACAGTGTTTATTTACCTTGTCCTACTTTCTACTCCCGGCATGTTGAGTGGTGTTTTAGAACAGAAAGTCCTTGTATGTTGACATAACGGAATTTATATTGTGTGTTTTTTATTTGAAGTGTGTGTTTGGGGGAGTCAGAGGTCAGAGGTCATACCAGCAGGACATCCTTTCTCTCCTGGAATCTTCTCATATCCCGGGCAACACTCGTACGTGATCACACTGAAAAACAAAGCAGGAGACTTCCATAAAACAGAGCATGACTCCTCCCTCTCCACTGACCCCTCCCCCAGCTGACCTCTACTTCTAGACGGACCCCTCCCTTTCCATTGGCCCCTCCCCCCTGGTGAAAGCGTGAGGACCTTTCAGATGAGTGAGTTTGAACTAAAACGGAAACTTCTACAGAAACTCGACGCCGCAGATGTTTTATCTGTTTCCTGGTTTTCTGCAGCAACTCAACTTTATTCAGAACACGGAACACGTGTGTAGAACCTTCTCTGGACTGGTACCAGTTCCTTTAGAACCACTCTGTGAAGAACCAGAAGGTCCTGAAAGAAGGTCCTGAAGGTCCTAAACACTTAAGACACTTGCAGTCTATGATCTATGGCAGGGGGGGGGGGGGTCAACCTTTTTGACAATAAGTGCCAATGTGAATTTTCTTCTTAATTAATTTGCCATATCAACATTATTTTAAACATTAAGTTTTACTATTGAACCACATTCCAACAGACATGTCATTTCATCCATTTTGGCTATTTATAGAAACATGTTTATCTCATGATGATAGTTTGTCATCATCCCCCCCGACCGGACGCATGTTCAGATTTGTGAACTTTGCTCAGAAAGACTTTGAGCGAGTTGGCTTCTCACACCCGTCACTGCACGTGTGATGGATTCTCCCTCGTCTGCCTGATCTTTAAACTTCTTTCGTGCTTTGTCTCAAATTTGCGCTTCACACTCGTGATCGACACACAACATCTTCTACACATAACGTGCAACACATCACAGTTCTTATGAACAACAACGCCAGAGTCTTCTCCCCATGAAGGCTGAGATGCCTGTGCCATCACAATACACCTGAGCGGCTGCACCTCAGAGAGATTCATGTGGAGGCTTCTTATTATTATTATTTAATGGCGCTTGACATCCAGCCTATGGCACAATACTGGCACCTAGTGGCTGGGAGATGTTAACATCAATCAAGCATAATAATACAGGCTGCGTGAGGGAAGAACCTCGAACATTTCTTTAATAAGACATGTTCTGTTTGCCTGCGGTCTCTGATCTGTGAATCTGATGCACGGGATGTGAAGCTGTTTCCTGCTGAGTGCGTCCAGCTGTGGTCCGTCTCAGAGTCACTGACTCCACAGCTACTGTGACCTCTGCTGCGGGTTTCAGGTTCGATCCCCTCTGCCCCCCCGTGGAGCGTCTGAGCCTGATGACGGCTCTCAGCACATGTGGACTGTAATGAAGCGTGGCGGCAGAACCTCCACGACTTCCTGTCGAGGTTTCCATCATAAATGTGTCTCAGCCGTCTGGGCTCATAAAGCTCATTTCCTCAGAGACCAGAAGAATCTGCAGCCTGAGCAGACGCCCGAGGAGGAACCGGAGCCGCTGCCAGGAAAAACACCGCGTTCCAGTGTCTCCAGTTCACTGCAGAACCACCACCGTCCAGGAAGCCTCGGCTCATTGAACCACCCACCATGATGCATTGCAACACAGACGGGACCACGAACCACATTCAAGATCCTTTAACCAGAGTGTGAAACAGCTGCTGCATTGAAGCAAAATCAAAGAAATGTTCAGGATACAGAACATAGAAAGACAAAGGTCTCTAGTCTCTGGTCTCGGTCTCTAGTCTGGTCTGGTCTCTACTCTCTGGTCTAGGGTCTGCTCTAGTCTCTGTTCTTGTCACAGGTGTCTAGTCTCTGGTCTGGTCTCTAGTCTGGTCTGGTCTCTACTCTCTGGTCTAGGGTCTGCTCTAGTCTCTGGTCTAGGGTATACTCTAGTCTCTGGTCTCTAGTCTCTGGTGTCTAGTCTCTGGTCTAGGGTCTGCTCTAGTCTAGTCTCTGGTGTCTAGTCTCTGGTCTCTAGTCCCAGGTCTAGGGTCTGCTCTAGTCTCTGGTCTAGTCTCTGGTGTCTAGTCAGTGGTGTCTAGTCCCTGGTATAGGGTCTGGTCTAGTCTCTGGTGTCTAGTCTCTGGTCTCTAGTCCCTGGTCTAGGGTCTACTCTAGTCTCTGTTCTGGTCACAGGTGTCTAGTCTCTGGTCTGGTCTCTAGTCTGGTCTGGTCTCTACTCTCTGGTCTAGGGTCTGCTCTAGTCTCTGGTGTCTAGTCTCTGATCTCTAGTCCCTGGTCTAGGGTCTGCTCTAGTCTCTGGTCTAGTCTCTGGTGTCTAGTCACTGGTGTCTAGTCCCTGGTCTAGGGTCTGCTCTAGTCTCTGGTCTAGTCTCTGGTGTCTAGTCTCTGGTCTCTAGTCCCTGGTCTAGGGTCTACTCTAGTCTCTGGTCTCTAGTCTCTGGTGTCTAGTCTCTGGTCTAGGGTCTGCTCTAGTCTAGTCTCTGGTGTCTAGTCTCTGGTCTCTAGTCCCAGGTCTAGGGTCTGCTCTAGTCTCTGGTCTAGTTTCTGGTGTCTAGTCAGTGGTGTCTAGTCCCTGGTCTAGGGTCTGCTCTAGTCTCTGGTGTCTAGTCTCTGGTCTCTAGTCCCTGGTCTAGGGTCTACTCTAGTCTCTGTTCTGGTCACAGGTGTCTAGTCTCTGGTCTGGTCTCTAGTCTGGTCTGGTCTCTACTCTCTGGTCTAGGGTCTGCTCTAGTCTCTGGTGTCTAGTCTCTGGTCTCTAGTCCCTGGTCTAGGGTCTGCGCTAGTCTCTGGTCTAGTCTCTGGTGTCTAGTCACTGGTGTCTAGTCCCTGGTCTAGGGTCTGCTCTAGTCTCTGGTCTAGTCTCTGGTGTCTAGTCTCTGGTCTCTAGTCCCTGGTCTAGGGTCTACTCTAGTCTCTGGTCTCTAGTCTCTGGTGTCTAGTCTCTGGTCTCTAGTCCCTGGTCTAGGGTTTGCTCTAGTCTCTGGTCTGGTCATGGTGTCTCGTCTCTGGTCTGGTCTCTAGTCTCTGGTCTGGTCTCTAGTCTCTGGTCTCTAGTCTCTGCTCTAGTCACTGATCTCTGGTCTGGTCTCTATTATCTGGTCTAGGCTCTGCTCTAATCTCTGGTCTCCAGTCTCTGGTCTGGTCACTGGTCAGTGCTCTCTAGTCTCTGGTCTCTGGTCTCTGGTCTCTGGTCTCTAGTCTAGTCTCCAGTCTCTAGTCTCCAGTCTCCAGTCTCTAGTCTCTGGTCTCTAGTCTTTGCTCTAGTCACTTGTCTCTGGTCTCTGGTCTCTAGTCTCTAGTCTCTGGTCTCTAGTCTCTGGTCTGGTCCCTAGTCTCTGTTCTCTGGTCTCTAGTCTCTGGTCTCTGGTCTCTAGTCTCTAGTCTCTAGTCTCTGGTCTCTAGTCTCTGGTCTGGTCCCTAGTTTCTGGTCTATGGTGTCTAGTCTCTGGTCTGGTCTCTGGTCTCTGGTCTCTGGTCTCTGGTCTCTGGTCTCTGGTCTCTGGTCTTTGGTCCCTAGTCTCTGGTCTCTGGTCTGGTCTCTGGTCTCTGGTCTCTGGTCTCTGGTCTCTGGTCTCTGGTCTCTAGTCTCTAGTCTCTGGTATCTAGTCTCTGGTCTGGTCCCTGGTCTCTGGTCTCTAGTCTCTAGTCTCTGGTCTCTAGTCACTGGTCTCTGGTCTCTGGTCTGGTCACTGGTCTCTGGTCTCTGGTCTCTGGTCTCTGGTCTCTGGTCTCTGGTCTCTGGTCTCTGGTCTCTGGTCTCTGGTCTGGTCTCTGGTCTCTGGTCTCTGGTCTCTAGTCTCTGGTCTCTAGTCTCTAGTCTCTGGTCTCTAGTCTCTGGTCTGGTCACTGGTCACTGGTCTCTGGTCTCTAGTCTCTGGTCTGGTCTCTGGTCTCTGGTCTCTGGTCTCTGGTCTCTGGTCTCTGGTCTCTGGTCTCTGGTCTCTGGTCTCTGGTCTGGTCTCTGGTCTCTTGTCTCTGGTCTCTAGTCCCTGGTCTCTGGTCTCTGGTCTCTAGTCTCTAGTCTCTGGTCTCTGGTCTCTGGTCTCTGGTCTCTGGTCTCTGGTCTCTGGTCTGGTCTCTGGTCTCTGGTCTCTGGTCTCTGGTCTCTGGTCTCTGGTCTCTGGTCTCTGGTCTGGTCTGGTCTCTGGTCTCTGGTCTCTGGTCTCTGGTCTCTAGTCCCTAGTCTCTGGTCTCTGGTCTCTGGTCTCTGGTCTCTGGTCTCTAGTCCCTAGTCTCTGGTCTCTGGTCTCTGGTCTCTGGTCTCTGGTCTGGTCTCTGGTCTCTAGTCTCTGGTCTGGTCTCTGGTCTCTGGTCTCTGGTCTCTGGTCTCTAGTCTCTAGTCTCTGGTCTCTGGTCTCTGGTCTCTGGTCTCTGGTCTGGTCTCTAGTCCCTAGTCTCTGGTCTCTGGTCTCTGGTCTGGTCTCTGGTCTATAGTCTCTGGTCTGGTCTCTGGTCTCTGGTCTCTGGTCTCTAGTCCCTAGTCTCTGGTCTCTGGTCTCTAGTCCCTAGTCTCTGGTCTCTAGTCCCTAGTCCCTAGTCTCTGGTCTGGTCTCTGGTCTCTGGTCTCTGGTCTCTAGTCCCTAGTCTCTAGTCCCTAGTCCCTAGTCTCTGGTCTCTGGTCTCTGGTCTCTAGTCTCTGGTCTGGTCTCTGGTCTCTGGTCTGGTCTCTGGTCTCTGGTCTCTGGTCTCTGGTCTCTGGTCTCTGGTCTCTGGTCTCTGGTCTCTAGTCCCTAGTCTCTGGTCTCTGGTCTCTAGTCTCTGGTCTGGTCTCTGGTCTCTGGTCTGGTCTCTGGTCTCTGGTCTCTGGTCTCTGGTCTCTGGTCTCTGGTCTCTGGTCCCTAGTCTCTGGTCTCTGGTCTCTGGTCTCTGGTCTACATTTCAGCAGTAGCTTCTTTAATCAAATCAAAGTTCACATCTGAGACAGAAAACGGTAAAAACTCCCACAGCTCCTGAAGCGTCCAATCACAACAGCAGTAAAATGTAAACAGATGGAGATCAGCTACTGACTGTGTGTGTGTGTGTGTGTGTGTGTGTGTGTGTGTGTGTGTGTGTGTGTGTGTGTGTGTGTGTCTGTGTGTCTGTGTGTGTGTGTGTGTGTGTGTGTGTGTGTGTGTGTGTGTGTGTGTGTGTGTGTGTGTGTGTGTGTGTGTGTTGGAACACACTGGACTGATTATCAAACCAGATGGAAACTCGACTCTCGTTTGTTCTCCACATAAACAAAGATGGCCGCTGTGGATTCCTGACTAAACAAACAGAGCGAGGTCGCAGTAACTCAGCCGCGGAGGTCGAGCGCCGGACGGAAACTTGCTCCAGCGTCCGAGAGGAAAACACGTGTCTCCTGTCGGAGAGAGACACCGCTCAGCAGTCGACCTTCACTCAGATTCTCACATGGAAATAAAAACTCTTTCCTAATTCAAGTGAAACTGCTGCTGATTAAAACAATAAACCCGAGGAGAAGGTTCACGAGGATGAAAAGACGTTTCCAAGGACGCTCTGTGATGTGGGAGGAGCCAGAGGAGGAGACAGAGGAGGAGCCAGAGGAGGAGACAGACGACACAGAGACTCGTTCATAACGTCCAAAGCTGAAGTGTCAATAAACTGAGACGATAGCGAGTGAATGAGCTGTGGAAGGAACAAGCGATAAAGACCCAGATGAGACCAGGACCCAGGACTGAACCACGATGAACTCATCCTGTTGGACAAAGTCTGTCCCTGTCTCTGTGGTCGCTAAACATCCGACATTGACTCATTGATCCAGAGACACTGAAGCTTGAGTCCAGTCAGAGACTGAATGTGTCCATGAGACTGGACTGTTACTTTCAGACATGAACTCAGGAAAATTTCCAGAAAATGGAATCTGAAATAGAAAATTGAATCAACGTAATTTTAGGGTTGCAAAGGGGCGGAAAGTTTCTGGTAAATTTCAGGAAACTTTCCATGGGAAGTTTAGCTCAGGAATTTTTGGAATTTTGAAAAAAAACAAAAACGCAAATTAAACACTGAGCAATAAAAACATCATTCAAAACTCTATTTTAAAGATGTATGGAACGTTGAGTTTCAAGCCTCCACTGGTCATTCTTCCATCACATGCACAGATAACTCCCAGCATGCTTCACTCTACAGCAGGGCTACTGAGGCCTGCTGTAGAGTGAAGGACTAGTCAGGTAAGTTTCAATGATATTACTGGGAAAATATATTATCATGCTGATTGAGGATTGTTCATCTGTTCATCTAGACTATTTCCATTCATTTATCCATCAATTGTAAAATATGTTTACAGACGATTCCAATTGTTTGGCTAACTATTTATATCTCTGGCATTGCATTAGTGTTTTTTTACAAACTTTCTTCTCATCTTATTCTACAGAACAATGCCACGTGCACTCTCTCATGTGTGGAGACATTTCACCTCATCCAATGTAGAAGGAAAGGCTGTGTACATTTGCAAATACTGTGCAAAGACCTATGTTAAGAATGACACAACGATGCAGAAGCATATAGTCAAGTGCCCAAAGTTTCCTCAGGGCTCAAATCAGACTATAACAAAACAAAATGTTGATATTTATGTCTGTATATGACAAGGTCAATACAGTTAGTATAAATTACCCACAACATTTCCAGTTTATTCCCGTTAATTCCCGTTAATTCCCAAGGAAAGTTTCCAACTTTGAATATTCCCTGAATTTTGCAACCCTACACGTAATGAACATGTCCACTCGTCCCTGTGAAGTTCAGCCTGACCCGAGACCTGGTCTGCTGTCCCCTCACATGGACAGTTCTGTGGTTCAGTTCACCAGAGACACCAGGGACAGTCTCTGCAGCTGAAGGAGTTTTAGGAGACGAGGACAGAAGTCTGCTGGGAGGACAGGGCGGGGGTGCAGGGTTATGAGTCTTCCTCCTGTTGACCTCCGACCTGCTGATCCTCCTCCAGAGAAACCCAGAGATACACAACCCGAGACACAAAGACAAGTCTGTTCTCTCTCTCACACACACACTCCCCCCCCAAGAGTGTAAATGTAATAAAACTGTCATTGATATGAGTGTTTTCACAGTGTGTGTGTGTGTGTCTGTGTGTGTGTGTGTGTGTGTCTGTGTGTGCCTGTGTGTATCTGTGTGTGTATCTGTGTGTGCCTGTGTGTGCCTGTGTGAGAAACTCTCACTTCCTTAGTTTCCAGTTTCCTGAAAGACTCTGTTTGTGAGAAACATTCGACTCTGAGGACGTTTACGAACTGCGCTGAACATTCTGTCCAATCACAGACTGAGACACGACTGAAGAGACAGTCAGACAAGATGAGGACGGCTGTCTCCATGACGACGACATACACACACACACACACATCGTTAATGAGGCACTGGCAGCAGCTGTGTGACACTGCATGAAGTGAACAGGATTAAAGCAGGGAGTGTGTGTGTGTGTGTGTGTGTGTGTGTGTGTGTGTGTGTGTGTGTGTGTGTGTGTGTGTGTGTGTGTGTGTGTGTGTGTGTGTGTGTGTGTGTGTGTGTGTGTGTGTGTGTGTGTGTGTGTGTGTGTGTGTGTGTGTGTGTGTTTTTGTGACGCAATGTTACTCAGAGTAAAATCCATTAGGACTTAACGAGGGTTGTAACATCATAGAACATAAAATATAACGTTATATCATCAGAATTCTTCAAATAAAAATATTTTCTGTTTATTTGTTTCAGCTGATAAATGACAGGAAGTAGAGGGAAACTTCCCAGAGTTCCGAGCAACATGTTTCTATCTGAACAGAGAGAATCAGAAACATCATCTGAGAAGCTTCAACTTCAGAGAGAAATTATAATGAATCAGTGATAATCAAGCAAAATGATTTGTCAGAGAACCCGACCGGTTCTGGAGTGGAGCCGAGAAAAAAGGTTCTGTAAGAGGAACACTGGTACGTCCCCAGCACACACACACACACACACACGCACACGCACACGCACACGCACACACACGCACACGCACACGCACACACACGCACACGCACACACGCACACACACACACACGCACACACAGACACACACGCACACACACACACGGAGGACTCACGTGGGCTGGCCGCACACCTTGCGGTGGTACCACTGTTTGCAGTTGGTGAAGTATTTTCTGTCGGTTCCTTTGATCTGCTGCATCGCACAAACGTTTGGTCTGTAAGAGAAAAGAGACGAAGATCAACTCGTCTTCATCATCTCAACATCACAACTTTCTGTTAACACACGAGTCAGAGTGTGTCTGCTGAATCCATGTACACACACACACAGTTAGTGTGTGATGCATGAATCCTATCAGAGTGGTTCCATGAAGATCAATCAGATCAATCAGATCATTGGTCAGATAAAACTCTTCATGTGTTGTTGTGTTGTTGTGTTGTTGTGTTGATGTGTTCAGTTCCATCAGCATGTGTGTGTCCTGGGAGAGGATCCTCACATGGGACTGAGCTTTATTCACTGATCACTAAGTTTCTGTTTGACTCTTGTTGAGTTAAGAACAGGAAGTTGATCCTTGTGAACATCTGAGAGACAAACTGGGAATATGAGACAAATAAAATGTGATTGATTGATAATGATAGTTGGTCAGATGTTTAACCAGATGTATAATCAGATGTATAACAGATGTTTAACCAGATGTATAACAGATGTATAACAGATGTGCTCACCCCTGCTGGCGGCCCCGGATGCGGCTGTGCTGCAGAACCGCCTGATAAGGAGATCGGGCCTCACACCGGCTCAGAACCAGGATCAGACCCAGGACCAGCAGAACCAGAACACACTCCTTCATCTTCGCTGAAAGTCTCTGTTCGCTGCTTCGCTCGGCTCTTCCTCTTCCTCCCTCAGCTGCTCACACTGCCCCCCCCTCAGCCAGCAGCAGCATGTTTATACAGGGGGGCAGGGGGAGGGGCAAGGGGAGGGACAAAAGGCAGGGGACGGACTTTGACGTCAGAAGAAGAATTCCTGTCCTGGTGTGGACGAAGACTTAAAGGTGGAGAGAATCTGTCACGTTAAAAAGTTAGAGGGGGTGGGGGGGGCTACGTTCATGTGCCAGACATAAAATCTGAATTGAAAGAACTCCATGCTGTGTTCAGGAACATGAACAATAACATGGAAACTTCCTGATCACATGAAGATGGAAGACATGACAGCTCGTCTAAACTGAAGACAAATCATCTGCATCGCCCCCTGGTGTCTGGCTGCAGTATAGATCACAAGCCTCCTCCATGTTGGCAGATGGGACATGGACCAAACTGAAAATCAAAGTAGATGTTAAATAAATATTTGTGAAAGCTTAAACAATACAGATTAAACATGTGAAAGCTACTATAAATGATATGGCCACAGGAGCCAGGCCTCCGGGGTTCTTGAATACAATCTGTTTTTGTTGTTGACATAGAAACATTATGCTGGTGAGACATAGAGCAAGGGACAAATAGAGCCAACTATAAATATATGGAAAACAAAGAGTTATAGATTTACATGCACCTTCCCTGGCAATAGTGTTGAGATTCATCTTGGATTGGGGCTCATTTGAAAATTAGTAGGTTTTAACTATAAGCTTGCATGTGAGCCTGACTAAATTCAGATTAGAAATAGATTAGAAACACATTGGATTTCTTTTTATAAAAGCAGCAGGGCCGAGGGGACAGAAGACGTTCAGGCAGAAAGCTCACGTCTGCTCTGGGGAACTAGGCAGCCCTAGATAAACACCTGGAGGAACATTTTCACAAAAAACAATTACACTTTGACACTGGAATGCATATTATGAAATGAGTAGAGGAAGTCCAATTTTTAACAATATAACATTTGGGACATTTACATTTTGTAATATTTCACTTGCATTTTCTAATTATTAAATCTTTGAACAATACAGAATTCCACTAATTCCTTTTCACACACATTAATAACTAACAATAGCTTTTCTTTTAGTTGATCACTATATTTCTTATGCATTTTTACCCCCTTGTCTTAACTTTGTGTAAGTTACTGTTAACTTTTGAAGCTGTGTCTTAACTTATCACATTGTATTTTCCCAGGGGATCAATAACACACACACACACACAAAATTACAAAAATGAATGGCATGATATTAGATAATCAATCAGGTATGGTATAGTTCATCGATGAAACTGTTATTATTTATGTTGAGAAATTGGAAAGATATTAACGATGGCAATTTACAAAGTACTTTCGGTCTGACGGCCGGGAACGTCCATAGCAACCGATAGAAACTTGAAAAATCCTCATAATAACTAACAAACCAAACATCGTAGAGATTCACCGAAATAAAATAGAGAAACTTAAACACACATTTCTTGCCCTAAATATCATCAAGTGGGAGTTTTTCTTCTAATCTCGTTTTTCTATTTGGACAAAAAAATCATAAAAACACAAACTCTGGTTGAGCTTTGTATTTGCAAGTGCAAACCTGGCAATTTGGAAAAGTCGCCAAAACCAAATGGTTGCAGCCGGTTGGACTGATCCACTCTTCTGTCTGAGGGGTTTGTTGTCAGCTGGTCTGAGACGTGGTCCTCAGACTGACTGAAGATGGTCTCCTGTGTTGGACAGGTTCTGTGTCCCTGAGGGAGAACCATTCTGCTGTTTAACTTTTAGAAGACCAAGTTTAATTCTAGTGTTTGTGTGTGTGTGTATGAATTCATCATTAGTTTACGTTTAACTAGATATTTAAGCATCTTTTAAAACGCTGGTCATCAGGGGGCGGACTCTGGGCTGAAGGTAAAAGTCACATGATGAGTTGTGTCGTTATGGTAACAGGGGGCGTAGTCTGTTGATACCTGAGCTGCAGGTGTCGGGTGCTGCTGTGTGTGTGTGTGTGTGTGTGTGTGTGTGTGTGTGTGTGTGATCCTGGGGGAAGAATCAGAGTGAGAGCTCTTTACCTTCTGTTCCATCTCTGCAGTGCTCAGAGTCAGAGGGGGACAGCAAAGATCCTCGGCTGAGAGACAGAGCTCATCTTCTTCATGCAGCAGCACATGATGTGAAGCTTCTTCACTTTTCTGTGACATTTTCTGATCCTTTGTTTTACTGTGGGACATTTTTTTTGTGGTGGCAGAGATGCCGGTGCAAATCCCGGATGACTCTGACTTCTCTTCATTCAAAGATCAGTGTCTGAGCACAGACGGATGGATCAGCCGCTACAGCAAGGGCGGTGTCACGGTGTGGTGCCGGGAGGAGGAGAGCAAGGCCGTCCAGAAGCTCAAGGTGAGGGAGGGGTAACAATGAGAGACCAACTAACCCTCAACTAACCTCTGACTAACTATCAACTAACCTCCAACTAACCCTCAACTAACCTCCAACTAACCCTCAACTAACCTCCAACTAACGATCAACTAACCTCCAACTAACTATCAACTAACCTCCAACTAACCCTCAACTAACCTCCAACTAACCCTCAACTAACCTCCAACTAACTATCAACTAACCTCCAACTAACGATCAACTAACCTCCAACTAACCCTCAACTAACCTCCAACTAACCCTCAACTAACCTCCAACTAACTATCAACTAACCTCCAACTAACGATCAACTAACCTCCAACTAACTATCAACTAACCTCCAACTAACCCTCAACTAACCTCCAACTAACTATCAACTAACCTCCAACTAACCCTCAACTAACCTCCAACTAACTATCAACTAACCTCCAACTAACCCTCAACTAACCTCCAACTAACTATCAACTAACCTCCAACTAACACTCAACTAACCTCCAACTAACCCTCAACTAACCTCCAACTTACTACCAACAAACCTTCAACTAACTCTCAACTAACCTCCAACTAACGATCAACTAACCTCCAACTAACCCTCAACTAACCTCCAACTAACGATCAACTAACCTCCAACTAACCCTCAACTAACCTCCAACTAACCCTCAACTAACCTCCAACTTACTACCAACTAACCTTCAACTAACTCTCAACTAACCTCTGACTAACCTCCAACTAACTACCAACTAACCTTCAACTAACTCTCAACTAACCTCTGACTAACTATCAACTAACCTCCAACTAACGATCAACTAACCTCCAACTAACCCTCAACTAACCTCCAACTAACTATCAACTAACCTCCAACTAACGATCAACTAACCTCCAACTAACCCTCAACTAACCTCCAACTAACGATCAACTAACCTCCAACTAACCCTCAACTAACCTCCAACTAACTCTCAACTAACCTCCAACTTACTACCAACTAACCTTCAACTAACTCTCAACTAACCTCTGACTAACCTCCAACTAACTACCAACTAACCTTCAACTAACCTCCAACTAACCTCCAACAAACCCTCAACTAACCCTCAACTAACCTCCAACTAACCCTCAACTAACTCTCAACTAACTATCAACTAACTATCAACTAACTATCAACTAACCTCCAACTAACGATCAACTAACCTTCAACTAACCCTCAACTAACCTCCAACTTACTACCAACTAACCTTCAACTAACTCTCAACTAACCTCTGACTAACTAGCAAGTAACTAGCAACTAACCTCCAACTAACTATCAACTAACTATCAACTAACTCTCAACTAAACTCTGACTAACTAGCAAGTAACTAGCAACTAACTATCAACTAACCTCCAACTAACTATCAACTAACTATCAACTAACCTCCAACTAACCCTAAACCTGCCTCCAAATAACCCTCAACTAGACTAACCATTAACCAGTCCTCAGCTAACTAAACAGAAAAGGACAGACAAGGACACAAGATGATGAAGGAGGACAGAAGAGAAGGTGAGATGAGAATGTAGGAGGACAGAAGAGGACAGAGGAGGATGGAGGAAGATGGAGGAGGACAGAAGAGGAAGACAAGGACGGATTAGAACAGAGGAGAAGGTGAGAATAGGATGGACCCCCTCCACCCTCCATCCTACAGAGGAGGATGGAGGGTGGAGGGGGTCAGAAGGACAGAAGGGGAGGGGCTCTTCAGAGGACAGAGGAGGACAGAAGAGGATGAAGAAGGAAAGAGGAGGATAGACCAGGATGAGGAGGTCAGAAGAGGATGGAGGAAGTTGGAAGGAGGATGGACAAGGACAGAAGAGAAGGACGGAGGAGGACAGAAGAAGACGGAGGAAGATACTGCTCAGTACAACACAACAGGAAGTGCTGCATTCCACTTCCTGTTGTGTAATGTGACTCGACAGCTGCTGATGACATCACAACATGTCTCAACAGCGTCCTTCATCCGTCCATCGACGGCTGAACGGAGACGTTCGGTCTTTGGAGGATTTCCACGATTCACCAGCTCGTCCCTTATCGTGGTCACCTAGCAACAGAGGTTCTATATCACTTGCCTGATTTAAAAGTTGAAATCACAGTTTGTGTTTCTAAAGACAGAACGTCTCTGAGGCTCGGCTGCAGACGCTTCATTTAAGGATTCTGAGACGTTCAGACTCAAAGAGACACGTGTTCAGTGGTGAAGTGACGGACAGCAGATGCTGAGACAGACAGAGTGACAGACAAAGACATGAGGACTTCATGAATGATTCATGCTGCTGATTGAGTTACATGGAGCGTTTCACTGACCCTCACCATATCCGATGACTGCAGCGCTCCTGATTACAGCAGTGGAAAGAAGTGACGGCCTACAGTAAAGCAGCCGTCTCACATGACGTCCACTGACTCTGACAGGGAGGAGGTCTGTCTCAGAGACGTGCTGGACAGGTGTCTCATCCATGAGCTAATGTCAAACTTCTGTACGTGCTGAAACAATGTGTGATGGAGGAAATACAACAGTTTGGAGTGAATTAGATCCAAACTGAACGATGAGGTTAAAAAATCACAGGAGAAAGGTTCCCATGGTTACCATATGGGAAGTGGTGGACACTGTAACATGGACGCTAACGTTAACGTTCAGGTAACATGATGGAAATACAAAGACAACACGATAAATGAGATGTGTTTGAAATAAGAAATGAAAAACTTGTCTCTGAAAACATCATCAACACGTCACATCTGGAGGAGACTCAGAGTTCAGATGACCTCTACTGGTAAACACGTGAAACAACACCTCATCGGAAACAGGAGCTGGTGGAAACAAGACGTAATGATGAGGAACCTGGGGACAGGTGGAGTTAAGTGACAGGGACAGAGAGGAGAGTCGGAGGACATCTGCTGGACGGACACTTCATGTTCTTCTCATTTCACAGAACCTCCATGTTCCTAAACCTTTACCACAGACTCATGAAAACCTGCCCCACACCATTTCACCTCAGATATACGATATAAATACGCTGTTAGCACAATCCACCTCATTCTGTTTGTCAGAAGATTATTTATGTTACATCTTTATCTGATGTTCTTCACACGTCAATGATCCAGCTGCAGTTCCTCTAACATCCAGCAGGTGGATCAGAGTTCAGATCAGAAGCTGCTTTTCACCACAGACTGTAAATAAAGATGGACGACATGACTGCTCCAATAAGTGAAGCCAAAGCATTTGGATCACCCCCTGGTGGCTGACTGCTGTATAGGTCATTAACCTCCTCCCTGTTAGCAGATGGGACATGAACCACGGAAAAAAATCAAAGTACACGTTAAATAAATGTTTGTCAAAGAAGGTTTCTGTCATTTCAGGTTTTTAGTTTTTATCTCACTGATTTTTGTTCGTGTTTCTGACCAGTTTGGTTTGAATTAGTTATTTATCATATAAAAACACGTCATGGTTGACAGCTGAGACTGACACATAGAAATGTTTGAAAGGTCAGATTGTGTTTGTGATAACCGAGGTCTCTCTGTCCCAGATGAGGATCGTGTGTAAAGACGTGACTGCAGAGACGCTGTACGACGTCCTCCATGACACCAGCTACCGCAGGAAGTGGGACACCAACATGATCGACACGTACGACATCGGCCGACTGACCGTCAACGCAGACGTGGGATATTACTCCTGTCAGTTGAGAGTGTGACTCACATCTTATGAGCTTTGATGAAACTGCTGTTGGATTTAATAATTGATTTATTTCCATAGTTGTGAAGTGTTTTATTACTTTCTGTGTTTGAAGGGAAATGTCCGACTCCTCTGAAGAACAGAGACTTTGTCACGATGAGATCTTGGCTTCCTCTCGGCAGCGACTACTTGATCATCAACTACTCCGTCAAACACCCGGTGAGGACTTCACGTTTCCTGTTGCTTCTCGTCTGTCTCTACACCTCCAGAAGGACTTTCTGTCCGGTGGACTGTGAAGCACCTTCGTAGGAAATGTCTCAATTTGTTGTCCTCTTAAAGGCTCTGGTTGTAGACTGGTAATAGCCCCCCCCCAGACAGATCTTCTGATCCAAAAAGACAAATGTCTGTGATGTTCTGGTCCATATACGACAGGTTCCTTGTGTTGGTTCTGGTTCAGGTTCGACAGGTTCTTCCTGCTGTGAGAAGGTGAAGTGAAAACTTTTTTAAAGTAAAGTGTTTTTCTGTGCAGCAACATCCTCCAAAGAAGGACTATGTCCGAGCCGTGTCGCTGCTGACCGGATACCTGATCCAGTCCAACGGCGCCACCAGCTCCACCCTCTACTACCTGACCCAGATGGATCCCAGAGGTAAGAGTCTGATGAAGAGTCTGATGAAGAGTCTGAACCCGACACAGACCTACAGCCTGGTGGTTTCTCTGACTACAGGCATGTGCTGTGTAAGTAGATCAGACAGCCATAGAGTATTTAAGAATATTTGTCCAACCCGGACGTCTCGGGTCAGGTCTCTACTCTCTGTCTCCCCAGGGGGGGACAAGTCCTGCTGCAGACTAACCCTAACCCTGTGTTATAGGTGGGAATTCCTTGTTGTTTTGATGCATTGAGATAGATAGATAGAGTACTTTATTCATGGATACGTGGATGAGTCGACTCTCCATCCAGGAAGAGACAGAACGTAATTGATCGATTATAACCCAGCTGCCTCAGGACAGACGCTCATTAAAGGTCCAGTCGTCTTTCACCGTGTCAGAGTCTGTGTGTCCTCCCTCGTCTCCTGCTGACCTGCTGCACTTTACACTTTAACAACACACACACACTCTCACTGTGAGTTATCAGGACCGGAACAGAACTGACGTTTACTTTCTGTTTGTTGATTCATTCCAGAGTTTATGAGACACGTATTTAAACTTCAAACGATTAACATTTCTTTTCAGATTGTAAATGACCGAAGTGGCCGAAGAATCCCCATTTTCTCTGGATATTGTTGTGGGAACGGAAAGATAAATAACAGAGGCGTGTTTAAACATTTAACATTAGCATTCATGGAGCAGCTCATTCTGCACATGCGTTCAAAAAATGTACGAGTTCAACGAACACTTGATGACATCACATGACGGAGATGGAGACAAGTTGTGTTTCCTGTTGTTGTATTCAACTGAAGCTTCAGTCGCTAAAGTCTTCAGTTGTGTTGGATTCTGCTCTAATGCTGTTTACACCTGAGACTCCAGAGGTGGGTTAGGGACTCAAACACTGCCCCCCCCCCCTCATCATCATCATAGTAGTGAGGAGATAATGAGTGACACATACACACACACACACACACACACACACTTATATTTTGAAAAGTTGTGAGCATCAAGCATCAACACAGGACAAAATAACACAACAATACGAACACACATCTTTACTATATAATATATCTGAACAGACACATTTACAACTGGGACTGAAATGGTTAATAATAATAATAATATTATACAAATGTTCCCACTTTACATGAAACTGTCCTGTTATGTCCCACATTGGTTCCCAAAAATGTTTTTCCTGGTGTCAAATGTCCTCACGAAGACAGAAGAGCCCATCGCCATGGTAACATCCTGCTCTGTGTCCGCAGGTTCTTTACCGAAGTGGGTGGTGAACAGAGTCTCTCAGTTCGTGGCCCCCAAGGTAAAGTGGTGGACAGTTTGTCATCCTCTCAGTTCTGGACAGTGGGCGTGTCTCACTCTGTCTCTGTCCTCTCAGGCCATGAGGAAGATCTACAAGGCGTCTGTGAAGTATCCCGAGTGGAAGAGGAAGCACAACCCGCAGCTGAAGCCCTGGATGTTCCCGGAGCAGAACACGCTGCCGTGCGTCCGCGTGTCGGAGCTCACGCTGCAGCGAGCCGACTCCCTGGAGAACATCGACGAGAGCGGCGTGAGCGAAGGGAAGACGCACAGCGAGGACGAGGAGACCTGACGGACTCACAACAGACTCACAACCGTCTGCTGTTTGTGTGTTGCTTTGTTTGATAAACAGTTTGATCCGCAGTGTGATGCGTGTTTGTTTCTTCTGTCACGTGATCGTTCATCAGCTCTGACGCCTCCAACCCACCTGGTCTTCACACCCTCACAGGTGTTACCGTGGTTACTGATCCCACCTGGTCTTCACACCCTCACAGGTGTTACCGTGGTTACTGATGCCACCTGGTCTTCACACCCTCACAGGTGTTACCGTGGTTACTGATCCCACCTGGTCTTCACACCCTCACACGTGTTACCATGGTTACTGATCCCACCTGGTCTTCACACCCTCACAGGTGTTACCATGGTTACTGATCCCACCTGGTCTTCACACCTTCACACGTGTTACCGTGGTTACTGATGCCACCTGGTCTTCACACCCTCACACGTGTTACCGTGGTTACTGATCACACCTGGTTCAGGTGAACTCTTCACAACCTCACACGTGTTACCATGGTTACTGATCACACCTGGTTCAGCTGAACTCTTCACAGCCTCACAGGTGTTACCGTGGTTACTGATCCCACCTGGTCTTCACACCCTCACACGTGTTACCGTGGTTACTGATCACACCTGGTTCAGGTGAACTCTTCACAACCTCACACGTGTTACCATGGTTACTGATCACACCTGGTTCAGCTGAACTCTTCACAGCCTCACAGGTGTTACCGTGGTTACAGGGAGGTCACCGAAACACATCAGCCAATCAGGACCATTCAACATTATAAAAAGGGGTTTTATTGCAGTAATAATAAGAACATGTGGTGAACTGGTCCTGAAACGAAACTTAACGATAATATTACAATAACAATATTATCATAACACCATCATTTATATTTTCACAATTATCTTGTAGAAAATCTTTTTTATCTTTAACCAACAACTTCGTTAACTCTTTTAACACACGTGTTTGATATAAACATGAAATCAGTTTTCTAATCGTTGGTCCTGTTCTTGGCCCTGTACTTGTTCCTGGTCCTGGTCCTGGTCCTGTTCTTGTTCTTGTTCTTGTTCTTGTTCTTGTTCTTGTTCTTGTTCTTGTTCTTGTTCTTGTTCCTGTTCCTGTTCCTGGTCCTGGTCCTGGTCCTGTTCCTGTTCCTGTTCCTGGTCCTGGTCCTGGTCCTGGTCCTGGTCCTGGTCCTGTTCCTGTTCTTGTTCTTGTTCTTGTTCTTGTTCTTGTTCTTGTTCTTGTTCTTGTTCCTGGTCCTGGTCCTGGTCCTGGTCCTGGTCCTGGTCCTGTTCTTGTTCTTGTTCTTGTTCTTGTTCTTGTTCTTGTTCTTGTTCCTGGTCCTGGTCCTGGTCCTGGTCCTGGTCCTGGTCCTGGTCCGTGTTTCAACTCTCTCCCGTCACCTCCTGAACATGATTGGACTTTTTGTGGCTGAAGATCATCACTGATTCTTGATGAAACGTTTCTTGGTGTTGCTTTGATTGACAGGTCTCTCGGCCTATCACAGGCTGACCATGGCACTCAAGTGATGTTTGGTGTTTATTTGATTGACTGATTGAACAAAGACTGTGTGTGGGTCTGTGGCGCCTCCCAGTGGACAGATAATGTTGCTGCAGTGAGAACTGCAGCTCAGGGTTTGTGAATGTGAAGGAGACTGTGGTTGTTCTACAGGAGTCAGAGGTC
Organism: Limanda limanda; assembly: GCF_963576545.1. Classification (NCBI taxonomy): domain Eukaryota; kingdom Metazoa; phylum Chordata; class Actinopteri; order Pleuronectiformes; family Pleuronectidae; genus Limanda; species Limanda limanda. Next base: position 28,826,261 of record NC_083645.1, on the reverse strand, counting down.
AAAGGTCATACACTTAAAGTTGTTGGTTGAAGGATTTTCATCTGCTTAAATAAAGTTATCGTTTTCTTTACTTCACTCATAATGAACTTTGTTTTTTTAAATGTTTCTTCATCACAGTTTATTACAAATTACATTTCAATTTCACGAGCTGTTGATCATCATTCTGCTGATGAAACAGGACGTCCCGCAGCAAAGATGACATCATCATTTCAGCCGTGACCTCAGGATGACGTCACAGCTTCACTGACAATAAAAGGAGTATGAGCTGACTTCAGGCTGGAAAGTGACGACACCATAAAAACCAAGTTGACGTCACAGCTCAACTTCTCTGATTCATGATCAGAATCTAGACTAATAGATCTTTATTTAAAGCAGACCACACGGTGGCGCTAACGGGAACCATGTGCCACACATGACCAGCAAGTATTATGTGTTTATTATGTGTTTCAAAGTGTTATAAGTAACACTTTGAAACACATGAACTAAAGAAGCAGCTCCTGCATCTGAACATGGAGGTTTTCCTGCCGTGATAAACTTGATGTGACTGTTTCCTCCTCCAGCGGCTGAAGAATGCAGCCAAGTCCGGATCCTCTCGCACTTTTATTGTCTCAGGCTCTTCCTGTTTCCTGTCTGCACAGCTCCCATTGTTGTTAGGGCAGCGAGGAGGAAACGCCACTGCTGTCCAACGTCTCAGAGGACAGGACGCAGTGTTCGCCAAGGACGTCCTCACTGCTGCCGCCCACTCAGTCCATGTCCTGCTGCACACTACACACCTAACAACATAC